>NC_058191.1:22628655-22937951 GCF_907165205.1 Coccinella septempunctata | reverse complement strand
TGCTGCATCTTCTTCTCAATCTCTTTCTCCAGATTCTGCATCATCGTGCTGAGGAGGTTTTTCGTGAACTTATCCAGTTCCTCAGTGATTCCAGAAATTCCTTTTCTGGTTTCGGCTTTTTTGACGGTTTTTGCCTTTTCCGTCTTTTTCTCTGGTTTCTTCGTCTCTTTGACTGCTTCGGTTGCAGTTTCCTGGGGTTTCTTCACTTCCGAAGAGTTTGGGGATGGCCTCGGTGTATTTTGTGTTGGCCTCGAGCTGGTCTGGTTCGATCTTGGCGATCTCTTGGTCTTCTTAGTGACCAATTTCCATTCGCTACATCCCTTGTAGCTGGCTGGATGTCCTTGCTCTCCACAGAGAACACAAGAGGAATTTCGCTCCTCGTTCTCCCTGGTGAGCGTACACTCCTTGGAGTTGTGATTACCGGAGCATTTCACGCACCTCCATGGAAAAGTGCACTTACTTTGGGCATGTCCATATCGCTGACAGCGGTAACATTGTCCAGGCCCGGTCGTCCTTCTCTTAGGTTCAACAACACAGTTCATGTTGTAGAGCCTTCTCACCTCGAAGATACCCTTATTCTGGGTTTTAACCAGCAATAAGGGCATCGGCCTCTTAGTTATATTTGAGGTCATTCTTATGACCTCAGCATCGACGATCCCTTGATCCTTGAGGTCGTCAAGGATCGTCGGGATATCTGCATCCAGCGGTAGATATCTCACTACCGCATAGATTTTCTTTTCTTCCTCCCGTTGAAGAGTGTAAAACTCCCTATTTATTTTATGAAGGAAGTCCGTCATTCTTCTGTGGTCTTCTGCGGTTTGTGGAACGACCCTAATTCCGTCCTTCACAGTAGTCGCTCTGCTGTAATTTATTCCGTTTCGCATTAACGCGTTGGAAATTGACGTCCATTCGGACGTACCCCTCAGGGTAACTGGGGGGATTTTTTCTTTTCTCTCCACTGGAGTGGTTTTCTCTTGGGCTGGGGTTTCCAAGACTCTTTTCTTGTTTGCCTCTTCATTTGACGAGGAGCTATCCTTTCTCACTCTTTTGGCGGGTGGGGAAATTTTGGTTTGAGGGGTTTTGACCACCTCCATCTTCTGTTTTTGAACCGGTAAGTTCACTTCTTGGACATTTTTCAAAATAATGTTCTTCTTGAGTGCTTTGGAGTAAGGACTTTCCTTATTTCCCTCCTGCAACTCGAGCCTCTCCCTGAGATTTTTAATCTCAGCAACTAAGCTAGATACGCATCTATCTAACTCATTCACCCTCGCTTTCAAACTTGCGTTCTCCTCTCTCAAAATATCGTGTTCGGACACGACATTAGCGATTTCTGGCGCGTCTTCTTCCATTACGGACTCGCAGTCCGAATGGTCAGACATTTTAGAATCTAATTAATAATTACTTCGCTACTCAAAGAAATTGGAAATAAAATTTTTCAAGACAAAAGAAAAATGTATCTCATGCATAAAAACAAAACGGCTCAACAAAAATTCTCTACGCTATGAGAAAAATCAGAAAGAAAGATACGAAAAATAAGCTCACCTGATGTTTTCTGCAGTACCAACGAGAAAATTCTCTGGACACTTAGGATGAACACCAACTTTGAAAATTTTAACGAATTAAAATTCCGATAACAAATATAGAACCTACACAACTTCACAGACGGAATCCATGGAGGTCTAACGTTTAACCCTCTCACCTTACGCGGATCGCGAATCGACGAATCAAAGCTTCGAACGCGAAAATCACGTGGGAGCGTCTATGGTCTATGCAAGAACCCGCCAAAAAATGTCCTGCCGCTTGTCGTTCATAGACAACTGCCGAGTCTGAATTGCGCGTGACGGTGAAAATTTAAATCTTTTTCGAATAATTCAGTTAATGAATAGTGAAACTTTTCACTAGAGGAACAGCGTAGCTGATACCAGTGAAGATTTGAACTTGATATTGAGTAGTTGTGGTGAAATTTTTTTTCGGACTTTAAGTGTCAATATAAATTCATCAGAAGAATTCAAATTGTGAATCTAAGGGGTACATGTCTGTCAGACTACGAGGTAACTGGAAGCTCAACATTCATCTCAGATTGTCTTGTGAAAAATGAACAAATACAAAATTTGGGACTGAACAGATTATTCATCAACATCCAAGCAAATTCAAGATTGTATTTAGGATTGCAATCAGATGTATATTTTCTGACCAATTTGTTGAATTGGTTAGATTTTGGATATTCTAGAACTTATACAACGTGTCCCAAAATTCAACGATAAGCCGGCGCCGTAGGGTGTACATGGTGGTGACTACTTCAGAAAAAATAAGAAAAAAAATCCAGCTCACTTTGTTATTTAATTACAAAATAACTTAGAAATTCTACGAAAATTAACACCCTTCATGACATTTTAAGTTACCACGGCCACAATTTTTCAAAAATTTTTGTAAATTTTTTTGTGTCGGCAACTTAAGTAGTACTGCTGCCCACCACGATTCCTTAATCTCCTAGAATACTTATAGTTTTTACACAAAAAATAATGAAAATATGTTTTACCCATAAAATTTTGAAAAATTTTTCCGTTCAGCCCACTTTCCCTCATTGTTTTGTCAAAAAAAGTATGGAAACTATGGCGGCAAGTTTTTTTAAAAATTAACACAACTTACCAAGATTCCAAAATAGTATAATATTCCAAGAAAAATAGTCGCAGAAAAAATATGCGTACCATTTCTTAGAAGGACTAAATTACTTAATTGTTCTCGTTCATAGTGACAATTTTTATTATATGCCGTAAAGAGATTGTGTAAAATCATTTCTTGGAATTTCAATGGGGTACGTGTGTTGTTGATGAAATTTAGAAATTAAAGAGAGAAATATAGCGAGAGATACACCTTAGAGAAGGATAGTAGATGTTCTTTGTTTAATAACAATAGCACTGATAAAGAAGTTCCTATTCTCGGCAAAGTCAGTACCAATCTCAGAACATAGATACATGGAATGGAAAATAAACATTCCAAAGACTGGAGTGAGATAGTTGCTTAGTGTTGCCAATCAAAATTGAGACAGTTGACTCGGACATCATTGTAACATCAATTTTCAGTACGAATAGATAGGAAGTATGTAAATTTTTCAATATAACGCCACTGCCTTAGTGTCGCGCTAGACAGAGAAACATCGAATGTGTGAACTACAAAAAATTCATTCGTAGCATAGAATATCCATATCATGTATCTAAGGTACCAATGACTATTATTGTTCTGTGGTCAGTACGTTTTGCTACGTTTACCGTGCACCTTTCCGTAATAATTTATTGGACTGGATTTAAGTGATCTGCAAACTAAACTGACCTGGCATTACTTTGAACTGTGATTGTGTTTTGTGAATCGCAACTTCGGCATATTCTGGACTTTTTAGCGTTCATCATGCAGCTACCATACACACCGTTGGAATACGCTAATATGCATCTAATTTATGGAGAATGTCGGTGCAATGCTAACGCTGCTAGCCTAGCAGACTGTACCGAGAAAGGTACCCAAACGCTCAAAGATACCCGGATTATCGAGTATTTCTGAATGTTCATCAAGCGTTTTCGGAGGGTCGTTTTCCATCTGCCAGGAGAAACGCTGGAAGACCTAGATCGGAATGCGATGAAGAAGTTCTGAATGAAATAAACATTGATTCAACTACCTCAGTACGTGCTATAGAAAGAGCTACCGGAATCCCAAAAAGTTCAGCACATCGAATTCTTGAACCTCACAAGCTCCACCCATATCACTATAGACGTGTGCAGACACTATTACCCCGGGACTATCCACTACGGATCGCATTTTGCTGTGTGATGCTGCAAAAACACCGGGAAGATCCCCGATTCCTGGACAAAATTCTATGGTCGGACGAAACAACATGTAAGAAAGATGGCTATTTGAACCTTCACAACTTGCACAGCTGGAGCAATCAAAATCCGCACCTGATGAGACAAGACAAATCCCAATATCAATTCACTTGTAGAGTTCCAGAATTACATCTCGGAGGAAAGAGAGCGAGCAGACTTTGCTCTGATTCGTAGATAGACGTAGATCTACGCTCTGATTTGACGGTATTGACGTAACAGATGGAAAAGATGCGATTCTGGAACGAGGCAAAGGTTAACCTGTGGACGGGCATATTGAATGGACAAGTGATTGGGCCCTTTGAGTTGCAAGGAAACTTAGATGGAGGTAGTTATTTGAACTTTTTACAAAATGATTTGCAAATATTATTAGAAGACGTCCCCTTAAGTGATTTACAAAACATGTGGTTTCAAAATGATGGTTGCCCAGCACACTACGCCTGTCCTGTACGAGAATACTTGAACCAGGAGTATTCAGGGCGTTGGATCGGCAGACTTGGCCCTATCTTATGGCCACCCCGTTCACCCGACCTAAACCCCCTGGACTTTCTCTATTGGGGTTGTCTCAAGGACAGGATCTATGCGACACCCATCACGACATTCGACGAAGTTCGGCAAAAAATCTGTCAAGCTGCGGCTCATATCAGTGGAAAAAGATATGCACGAAGCATTAAAAGATCATTTCTAAGGCGATGGCGTGCGTGTATTGATGCTGGCGGTAAGCAATTTGAACATTTTTTGTAAGGTTTATTATCAAATAAATAAATAAATACCATTTTTCAATTAATTCAACAACAAAAACCCATTTTAGGCACATAGTTGATTACTACCAACAAAAGCAATTAAGACATTTCATTATTGTTTCTACTAATATGGATCTTTTTGCGACTAGTTTTCTTGAAGTATTATACCATTTAAGAATCTTGGTTAGTTGTGTAAATTTTTAAAAAAACTTGCCGCCATAGTTTCCATACTTTTTTCAACAAAACAATGAGGGAAAGTGGGCTGAACGGAAAAATTTTTCAAAATTTTATGGGAAAAACATATTTTCATTATTTTTTTGTGTAAAAACTATGAGTATTCTAGGAGATTAAGGAATCGTGGTGGGCAGCAGTACTACTTAAGTTGCCGACACAAAAAAATTTACAAAAATTTTTGAAAAATTGTGGCCGTGGTAACTTAAGATGTCATGAAGGGTGTTAATTTTCGTAGAATTTCTAAGTTATTTTGTAATTAAATAACAAAGTGAGCTGAATTTTTTTTCTTATTTTTTCTGAAGTAGTCACGACCATGTACACCCTACGGCGCCGGCTTATCGTTGAATTTTGGGACACGTTGTATATGCAAAATTTTCAACAGAAGTTTGACTAAATTGGCAAGTTATTGCAAAAATTTTTGGCCAGAAGCGAAAAAGATTGAGATGAATTTACCATTTAACATTTAGGTATCGTTACAGAGAAGTTCAAAGAAATTGGAAATTGGAAATTGAAATCGATCAACCAAGTAACACTCTTCATCAAGCACTTACGTGGACAGATTACAAAAAAAACGAACACTTATTGTAAAGGTTTCCAAAATATTGCAAACGTAAAGCAATCGAAGAACTGTGGTTTGGCGAGGCTTCCAAGTGTTGAAAAAGGTCCACAGAGCACAAAAACTGAAGTTAAGGAAAGAAAACGTATTACCGGATTATTATAATTATTAATATATATTGAAAGAGTCATTCGAAAGCTTCACGAGTTTGATATGCTGAAGGCACATTCTTGCATCGATAACAAGTTGGTGTCCAAAACTGATTATTTAACAATAGCTTGTGGAATTGTCAATTTGCAAGGTCCAATAATAAAATGATGTATCGCCAGAATAAAGCATCGGCTTATAGGTACATACAAGGCCAATTATTTTGCATTAAAGATGGAGTCACTGCCCATTCACAATGATGTTAGTGGTAATGGTAATGTTAATGTTGAGCTACGATGTTAACGCTTAAATAATAGGGCTACTACGATACTGTTCACATCAATGTTAATGTTAAACGTAATGTTAATGATAATGGTATTCCGTCAAAAATATTTCTTGAATTTCTAACATCACAGTTAACATCAGCCAATGAGAAACGTTATTTGTGTAGATGCGCACTGTCGATTTATAATTTGCTCAAAAACCTAACCTATTTGTGCTCAGTAGTTCAGTGCTATCTTGCAGAGGCGTAGGAAGGGGGGTGCGGAGGGGGCGGACCGCCCCGGGTGCCAGCCCTGTGGGGGTGACAAAAATGTATCTTGAGAGGCTTATATTTGATTAGAGCGTATTTTCCTAGCAAAGAATAAAGAAGTACATCTAAGTCGGATCGATTTTAGATATAGTTTACGTACGATCGCTAAAATTGTGGGTGAAGTACAATTATCTATTGGGATAGATATCGTATAATGGCAAAGAGGAAGGTTAATCTTTGAAAATGGCTACTAAGCGAGGAGCGGAACAGTGAGCAAAGAGTACGATGGCGTCGAGAAGGAAACTTGTAGTCAGGGCTGAATAGAGTAGGAGCAGCGAGTGTCCGGGTGGAGTGATTTATGACCCATTATGTTTCCACTGCGCCTGCCTCTTCCAGTAGTTTAATTTCGTCATTCATCCTCAGTGCGTCTGCGTCAGTACCTAAATTCGACTGCAATTATACGCAAGCGCCGTTTACTCGTTTATTGCTTGCGCTTCTTTGTGGTAATCTAGACTAGCTGTGTTATTGGTGCCGTGGTGTACGTATAATCGTACAGAAATAAAATATTGAATCAGTGGTCCAGATTATTCTACCTCTTCGATCTGGCAGCTATTTAGGAATTTGGGTGAGTTTTGTTTTCCCATGCGTTTTGATAGTTCGAAATGTGATAGGATGAGGAGCAGAGGTAGGTAATCTACATATGCACACTTTCGCAATTTAGTGAAGGTCGATCTGTTGAGAAGTAGCAGGAGGACTGACAAGGTGGAGTGCTCAGTATGAAGCTGTTAAGACTGTATTCCAAAGTTCCAAGAAGATTGCCGATATAGCATTGAGGAACTTTGTGACCCTTCAGAAACTATCCACACTTGAAGAGCAGCTCAAACTTTATTAACTGCAGAATGTGATTTTTCATTCTTGTGCTATTTGAGTCTATGGAATAGTGCACTAGAAGAAAAAAGGCTTTTAAACTTCTCATTCTTATGAGGAACTTTTCGACACTTATTCCTACAGTGTCGAAAAGTGCCTCATCAGAATGAGATGTTTAATGGCCTTTTTGATTGAAAACAGGGAAATTCTTGTAGAAAAGGCAATGGAATTTGCGAAAGGTATTTGTGACGAGATGAAAATTCCTACCGCCAAAGGAAGAACCTTCAGAAGAAGGAAATCTATGCCGGAGAAAAAGATATCGTACGATCGATGTTAGGGTGCATTGACACGTTTCAACAAAAAATAAACACTTGTTGCCAAGGCATGGAAGTGATATCACTCAGGTGTGCTATCTTGCAGACCAAGAACTTGCTGAAGAGTTCAGAAACTGAATTGCTAGAATTAGTTGGCAGTTTAGTTTGGAGTTATGAAGAAATGTCTTCAGAAGACATTTTGAAAGAAATCTCACGTCTGAGGAGGTTTTTAAAAGTTCGGCTAGCGTTCCTGAAGAAGAAGCTCTGAAGTGGAGTTCTTTGAGACTATTGCAGTTTAATGTCGAGTGTGAGCTTCCAGATTCTGTTCCAAATTTAACGTTAGCACTTGGAGTTTACCTTACATTATGTGTTTCTGAGTTTTTCCAAAACTAAGCTTATCCAAAGTTATCTCAGATCTACTATGAGCCAACCTCGACTATCTTGCTTGGCTATTTTATCCAATGAGCATGGAGTAGCCAGAGGGATCGACTTTGATGAGACTATTTCTCAGTTTGCAGAGAGCAAAGTCAGAAAAAAGAAGTACTGAATGAAAAGATGCAAAAAACTGATTTTTTTCATTGAAATATAATATTTTGCGTGTTGCCCTTCACACCTCTATGCCCATGTTTCAAACACTTCAAATAAAAACTTGTAATTTTGTTAACAAACAAAAAAGGCTCAACAATGTTATGTAATGTTGGGGGCGACATGTTGAAATTCCGCCCCGGGTGTCACAAGAGCTTGCTACGCCTCTGCTATCTTGTAACGGTTTCAAATACCATCCGACGTAGCCTCGTTTATTCGTCGATGTATCACTTGTCATGATCTGGAAGGCGAGCTGTAAAGGGCGCGATGAAAACAGCTCTGTTAGGGAGCACAATAGACCTTAAGGTCGCAGTGAACTCTAACCCCTTCTCACTACACTATACTACACTATACTATCACTTGTCATGCCATCAAACCGGAGCAGCGAAAACCTCCTGGTTTCATGCTCTCTAAACAGGTATCAATCCATCGACCATTCGAGCTTATGTCTGCCGATCTGGTTGGACCTTTGCCTCGAACTCGCTCAGGTAACCAATATATTTTTGTCATCGCTGATTGTTTCAGTAAGTTCCCTCTACTGTTCCCGTTGCGTTTCGCTACCGCATCGGCGATTGTGAAGATATCTTTGGGTGTCCAAATTCCATCATTTTGGATAATGGCGTGCAGTTTCGTTCCAAGGAAGTTACTAATTTTCTAAAGTCTTATAATGTAAACATTCAGTATACGGCCTTATATCATCCTCAAGCGAATCCGGTCGAGAGAATTGATAGGGTTATTAAAACTATGTTGAGGTCATATCTTTCAGAAGATCAGAGAGGTTGGGATAGACAGTTGAGCCAGGTTGGTTTGGCCATTCGCTCCTCAAAGCATTAAGTAACCGGTCATTCCCCAAATATGATTGTCTTCGGAAGAGAAATTTCATTAAAGGGTGGAGACGCCTGCCCTGATCGGATTCAGTTCGACAGATCAGCCTTGACTAAGGAGCGCGAACAGGCCTTCGCGAGGCTGTACGCGGATGTCCAGAAAAAGTTGTCGCGAGCGTACGAAACCAATAGCCGCACATACAATCTTCAACGACGGGATGTTCAGTATACGGTTAACCAATTGGTGTGGAGGAGGAATCAGGTGTTGTCCGATGCGGCGAAGTATTTTTCAGCTAAGTTGGCACCGAAGTATGTTGGGCCTTTCTTGGTCTCGAAGCGAGTCTTCCCTTAGACCTATGAATTGCAGTGTGAGGATGGTAAATACCAGGGTGTTTGGCATGTTAAGGATTTGAAATCTCACCCACCGGACCAACAAGCAACTGGACACCTGTCAGAGTAGTTTCATTATTTTCCGGACTCGGGGCAGAGGATAGCTGTCCCTTGCTTATGCATAAATTGACTAGGGTGGTCACAACCCCTATCCAGTGGTTGGAGTATCTCTTATCATCTACAGTACATTCCAGACCACGGCAGTAACCTAGCTGTTATGGTTGATGTGACCTATATTTTGGCCCGATGATGACAGGGGCAGAGGATAGCTGTCCCTTGCTTTTCCATAAATTGACGAGGGTGGTCACTACCCCTATCCAGTGGCGGGAATTCCTCTCATCATCTATGGTACATTCCAGGCCAAGGGCAGTACCATCGCTGTTGTATTTTCCTTCACTTGCCCTCATGTAGATCGTTTGTCGGGGTAGGGAGATTTTTAGATTGAGTGTGACCTTGAGCCTTCGTGTTTTCGATTTTGACGTTTCGGTTCCGAATTTGACGTTCCTTGATATTTTCCTTTATCGATATAGATTTTGATGTGGATTTGGTCCTCCTTCGCTACTGGCGGATTCGCGACGTTCTATGTTGTCTGAGGTGACTTTTCCTTCTGATTTTGATTGCTAATAATTCGACGTTCCTTGATATTTCCGTTTATCGATACCGATTTTGATGCGTATTTGGTCTACCTTCGCTACTGGCGGATTCGCAACGTATCTATGTTGTTTGAGGTGACCTTTCCCAATTTTGATTGCTAATTTCTTTTCCGGATTATGACGTGTCCTGGTTGACACTTACCTTCCCGATTTTGAGTGCATCGCTATTTTTTTTGATTGTCCGTTTTCGCTTCGGCGGATTTGCGACGTGTGTTGCCTGAGGCGACCCTTCTTACCGATTTTGAAACGATAACTGCCGTAAGGCTCCCGACGAGTTATGACTCTCAGCGGTTCGTGCATGGAGCTGTGCTCTCTGCCCACGAGGACCCCTGATTTAACGCTAACTTCTTGATTTTGACTAAAGATTTTTTTTTTTTGTATTACCGTAGGACTCCCGACGAGTCAAGACTTGCGGTTGGTCGTGCACTGAGCCGTTGCTCTTTGCCCACGAGGACCACCGTTCTGCCGATTTTGACGATCTTTCCCGATTTTGTCGTTTTCCCGATTGTGATACCCGATTGTGTGACATCACTTCCTAAGGTTGTGGTGGGAGTCGTTGAGGTTGCGACTTTGAGAATAAATGAAGTCCTCCAGGTCCAGCGCCTTTTCCGTGGTCTTCGACTCGGGCTGCGGAAAAGTTCTCTTTTTAGTTCTTGAAAAAAAAGTATTACATAAAAATTTCGGCCCTTTCTTAGTTTTCTTTTTAGTTGAGTCGGTACTTTTCCTGTCATTTAGCTGGACCTGTCGGTATCTGGTCACCTTCAGTGGTCAGATATCTTTCACTTTTTTTCCGTGCTCACAGAATTGTGAAGGTTAGACAGCGTCAGATGAGTTTTCTGTGTAATTAGCCATTTTGTAAGTTCGGAGGTATCCATCAGGAATTTCTGGAGTTCTCGATAATTAAAATCTTCCATTTGTAGAATTAATCTTCGGATATCTGTGTGATCTCCTGCCGAACTGGTTTATTTGGATTCTATATTGGCGTATCTCCTTGAGGAGGATTGATCGAGAGTTTTCTTCGCTGTGGCACGTGAAGTTTTCTTCATAAAGGTATGTTCGTCGTACGTCGTTCTGCAAATTCATTATTGTGTGTTATTTTCTCTCCATTACCAGCTATTGCCGTGAAATTCGTGGACTTAGAAGAATTAGTTGGGAACATCCTGCGTCGATTGTGATAGAACCGAGGTTCTGGCTGTCTAATTGCATATTCGAGCTTGAAAAGATTTGGTGGATTCACGTTAGATTTCAATAGTTCCCTCCGAAGAACTGGGCATGTATAAAACCATCTTTTGTGATACAATATGTTGTCATTCATTCTTCCTTATATGGTGAGGATTAGTCCTTGAAATCCTAGTATAGGGAGGAAGTTCTTGTAATCCTAGTGTAGGGAGACATATCCTGGTATAAAGAGGAAGTCCTTGAAATCATCGTGTAGGGAGGAAGTCCTATAAATCCTAGTATAGTCACAGTCCAAGTCGAGCCTTCTAGAACTACTCGTGAAATCCAGTCCAAGTGGAGCCGTTACAACAGAAACCTGGTAGAATTTCATAACGAAGAGGCCATCCCCCCCATTCCGGAGCGGAGAGAGAGCACTCTCAGGACACGCAAGTGTATTATAGAAGTTGCCTATCATATTATATTGTTGCTTTCCTTAACGATAACGGTTTATATTGTAAAACCTTAACGTATTGCTATTATTATCATATTCTATTGCTAGTGGAATGAGATATAGATTAATTTAGTTAGAGTACGTCATTGTGGTGACGTTGATATTCTGTGCAGTTAAATTGAACGTATATTAGTGTTGTTCGTACATTTGGGAGTTCTGAAGAACTTCGCGCTGCGCCTGAGCTCAAGCGACGCGATTTCGGTTAATTATATAAAGGCCATCCTTTTGAAGCATAACAATTATTATTAGACACCACACACACCCCTTGGCGTTCAATACAACTATAGCCATACAAGTAGGCCCGTGTATTTTCTTTGCTGCCTGAATAAATCGTTCTTCAGTACAACTCGTTTGGTTGATTTGGGGTTGTTGCTGTTTCTAAGGGTATTTACTGGGGAAAGAAATCTACCTGGCGCCCGACTTCTCTTTTGTCGGTTCCCAACATTGAACCCACCCCTTCTTCACTGAGTGAGCCGTGGATACCCTCGCTTGGCAGCCCGGGTATTTCTTGCGTTTTGGTGTGACAAAAGGTCGCAATCTCCGTTTCAACCCTCCATAATTTCAACAAAGTTGGTTTCAAACTCGACGATTTTGAGAAACACGTTGTTAAATTTTATAATAAAAATAAGAGAGAAGCTTCAATCATGCCGGTTGATGTATCGTTATTAATAGAATTGGTGCAGCAATACAGCTTCCTCTACGAAAAGAGTAGAAAGGATTTTAGAGATCTACATAAAATTGAGATTGCAGAAACTCTGGACTGTAATGGTAAGTAGTATTTTCGGTCATTGTCTTGTTTTACCTTCCCCTGCAAATTATAAGGGCGAGTTTATGCTAGCCGGTATTTTTTCCCTAATATCATAACTTTAGCCCTAACTATGTAGCAAAAAAAAATTTCTCAAGGTAAGGGAAAATTTAAAGTTACCGGCTAGCATAAACTCTCTCTAAGATCCGTTTGGTTAACAATCTATGAAAATTCTTCAATTTTTAATACCTACTTAAAAATTTTTTTCTGTAGTTGAAGAAGTGAAAACTCGATGGAGGACGTGGAGAGAAAGATTCGTCAAGGAGAACAAAATCCACGAGTTCCACACAAAAAGTGGGCAGAGTCAGGAGGAGCCAAGCTCTTGGGAGTGGTTTGAAGCCATGACTTTCCTTAACCCTCATGTAAAGGCAAGAAAAACCACTTCCAGTAACCTATTAATGGAGAATGCCATTGAAACTGTGGAAGTAGATAGCCAGGATCATTGTTTCGGTGGACCTGAATTATCTCCCTCTATTAGTATATCTGCACCAAGCTGCTCGAAAGATGTCAGTACCCCTTCAGGGGTAATGGAATGGAGTTACGGAAAGAAAAGAAACTTCAGAGGATATAGATATGGAAGTATTAAATACTTTAAAGGAGATGAAAGACATCAAATCACAGGTTCCTACGGAAGATGAGGATGACGTTTTCTGTCGGGCTGTTGCTTGTGAGTTGAGGAAAATAGCAGATGTGAAAGAGAAGCAAAGAAGGAAGGCAAAAATATATTTAATTGCAATTGGGAATGAAGAATTCATAGTTTAATTAAAATCATATTTTTGAAATGTTTTTTTATTTATCGAGAACAAGAATCAAAAACATAAACAAACATAAACAAATTTGGCCCCTTTTGTATCACTTTCAAAGTATAAGTTAAAAGTTAAATTTATAAAAAATTTGAAGGTGAAAAAACTTATTAAGATGAATTTTCTAATTATAATACTGAATATTGCTTCGCCCCCTCTTTACATAATCTACTTGACCAGGTAAAGATCCTGCTGGGCTAATGAGATACTCTAAATTTTCTCTAATCGTGAGAGTACTTCTACCAGGATTATTGCCACAATTTCGCCCTCTATGCACATTTTCTAAAACTACACATAATTGGTTTCCCACTTCCCTACGCCAATCTCCTTCAACCACTCCATTGTCAGTTTCTCGATCAAAAAAATTTTGAGGACAGTACTTTCTCTTACCCTCACTCATATGTTATTCTTTTTTCTTAATGAAATTATGTAAACAAACTGTTGCTTTTATTATGAAATCCACTGTCTCTGGGCGTGAGGATATAGTTCTGGTGAAAATTCTACACCGTGCAACCAATATACCAAATGAATTCTCAATAACTCTCCTTGCACGGCTCAACCTATAATTGAATATTTGTTTTTGTAACGGTAAATTTGTTTCCTTGTATGGTTTCATTAAATATTTGCTGAGGGAAAAAGCATCATCCCCCACAAAGAAATATGGCATTCTTCTTGTGCTGTTTGGAATATAATATTCTTCTGGCAATTGTAATTTATCCAGTGTATCAAGGAAGGCTGAATTTGATAAAACACCACCATCACTTTGTGAACCATAAGCTCCAACGTTGACATAACGAAAATTATAGTGAGCATCACATATAGCGAGTAGTACAATGCTAAAATGCTTTTTGGAATTAAAAAATTCGCTTCCTGAATTAGGAGGACACTGAATAGCTATATGTTCGCCATCTATTGCCCCTAAAGTGTGGGGAAAATTCCACCTATCTTCAAATTGTTCAGCAATTTTGTGGAAGTCTTCTGAAGTCAAAGGCTTCAGTACTAAGCCATTTAATATATTCCATAAAGTTTCTGTAGTTTCCTTGATTATTAGGGAAACTGTTGATCTACCAACTTTATATCCTGAAGCTAAACTGAATAAGGAGTCACCCTGCGATGAGAACCTACAATAAAATTTATCATTGCCATAGGCTGAAGTATTATACATGGAAGTTATGCAAAGTGCTAAAGGTCTACCTCAATGTTAATGCTAAGCGCTGTGCTGGACTTATTGGTTCACGGTTGCTCTTTTTGGCTAGAGAAGGACCAACTAGAGATAGTATTTAGTCGAATTGTACAGGCGTCATTCTAGTGTACAGGAAGAACCATTCATGATCAACAATCTGTGAGTGTACGAAATTCAGAAATAGCTTGTATCATTTCCCTTCTTCTGACTCACCTTATATTTGAGAAATGAAGTAAAAAACTCCCCGGTTATTTTTCTCTCTCGTAAAACAGGTCTAATTCCCCAACGACGTCTATTATTTTTTTTGTCTTAACAACAACAATACTTTTAACTTTAGAAGGTTTAACATTTTCTCATTTTATTAAAACATAGGAATCGTAAAAACTAAAAAGGTTTCACAACAAACAAAGCAGGAACAAAAAATATCAACTGTGTTCTGACTTTCGTATTTAGGCGCGCAACCGGCGCAATTCGAATTTTCTTTGACATCAACATGAAGTGAGCAGTGAACAGTCTTGACATATACATCAACATTGACATCTTAACATTGACGTTACCATTAACATCATTGTGGAATGAATTGAATGGGCAGTCAGTTCTTTCTGAACTTAAATAGATTTATAGTAACTTATGGAGAAACTGCGTTTAGATTAGATGATGCAAGAAGAATGGCAATGGAGGAAGTCATTGCCCAAGGGGGAGTTGCTGAGACCATGAATTTTCCCGTATATTTTAGAATTAGAGCCGATTCAATCTATAAATTCATGCTGCGTTTACCGGAGGTATTTACACCGCAAGAGAGAGTATTACATCAACCGATAGCGGAGAATGCAACGGGGCTGAGTTGCAACGAATAGTAAGTATGTTTATGTGCATTAAGTCAAGGTTTGATGCAGCAAACATATGATCAAACCAGGAGGAAAATTCAAAAAGACTCAAATTCTGTGGAGTATGTCAGTGTAACAACAGATTCTTGGACGTCAATTAATAATGAAAATTTCACGGCCATAACAGTGCATTACTTATTAAAAGATGATCAATCACTTAGGTTAAAATCTCATTTGATTGATTGTTTTTCATACAACGAGAAACATACAGCTGACAACTTAGCAGCTATATTACAATACAAATTCCAAGAATTCGAAATTTCAAATAAAATTGTCTGTATTGTGAGTGACAATGCCGAAAATATTCTTGCAGCGGTAAGAAAAGGCAACTGGAAATTCAAAGGATGTTTTGCACATTCATTGAACTTGGTGCAAAATGGATTGAAAGAGATTTCCGATTTCCTTTTTCAATCAGAGTTCATCAGCAATGGCCAAACTGAAGCAAATTCAAAAACAAATGGGAATGGATGAACTCAAATTGAAGCAGGATGTCATAACCCGGTGGAATTCCACTTTCGAAATGATTCAGAGAGCAGTTTTGACAAAAGATGCTCTCATTTCGACATTGGCCTTGGAACAGCCTGATTTAAAAAACATAACATCAGCTGAATGGGTCATTTTGGGAGAATTAGTGGATTTGTTGGAAATTTTCAAGAACATAACAGAAGAAATAATATAAGTGCAGAAAAGAATGTACCAATTTCAAAAATTTTAGTTTTTGTGGTTGCAATTTATCAACACATACAAACTCATTATAACGCTAAGGACATAGAGCCAGAACTGAAAGCCGTCCTACAGGTTTTCCGGGACAATTTTTTCAGATGATTCGGCAGTGTTGAAGACATCGATATATTGACTGAGTCAACAGGGCTTGACCCGCGATTTAAAAAATTCGCATTCAAGGATGAACGCAAATTTATCAATACGGTGTCAGCACTGCGTAACAAGCTGACAGCATTGCATAATATCATGGTTCCCCCACCTCCTGAAGATCAATCGGCTGAAAAAAATACCGATCAAGAGCCTCAAAAACCACCGACAAAATTGTGAATGTTTTGGTACAATTTCGATAAAAATATAGATAGTTTAGTAAAAAAAAAAATCATTCCGCCGCTGCAATAATAGAATTGGAGCGTTATTTGAGTGAGCCTTCATTAATCGGCACGAAAATCCATTGGAGTGGTGGTATGAGAGTAGACATGTTTACCCGACAGTGTATAAATTCTTAAAAAAAGTCTTTGCATTCCAGCAACTTCCGTTCCTTGTGGACGGATATTCTCGAAAGCAGGGCAGATCCTTACAGAGAAGCGATCACAATTGAAATCCAAAAAATTATCGCAAATTCTGTTTCTTAATAGCAATCTTTAATTTGATTATTAAAAAGTTCATCGAATCTCACTGTATTTTTTATTTTATAACTATTGACCTCAATATATTTCGTTTTATTGATCATTTTTCTTTTATTCTCGAAACAAATCCCAGAACCCAGCAAAAAGCATAAGGCTTGAAATAATGTACACTTCCACTTCTTAGCTCGTGAAACCCGTATCAATCAGAGTTCATTTTCAATTCAACGTTAGTTCCAGTTCCAGACACAGAGCACTAATATACCTCTGCAGACATGAAAGAACGACTGCATATCTCTAGGTTAGCAAATTTCTTTTATTATTATTAATTGTACTAACCTCTCTATTTTACAAGTACTGAAAATGAAGTCAGTCAGCTCATGAAGAGAGTAGAGGAACTGGAGCTACAAAATGGAGAATTATTAAATACGGTTCAAAAGCAAGAACTGTTAATCAAACAGTATGAGGAAGCAATGGCAAAAATCTTTACGAAGGGCCAAATCCTCAAATTGTTAAAAACAGGGACGCAGACAAGAGTTCGTTGGTCGGCCCAAGATATAACGGCTGCTATTTCCTTACGCAGTGTCAGTCCGAAGGCATACATATACTTAGGGGCCAATAATTATCCTTTGCCAGTCATGTCAACATCGAGAGAATGGGTCTCAAATATTGATATAAGTGCAGGGATATTAAAAACCGTAATTAATCTGATAGAGAAGAAAGCAAATTCTTTCAGCTAATCTGAGCGTTTGTGCGTATTGACATTTGATGAAATGTACTTATATTTCAAACAAAATCGAAATTGACAAAAAACATGAACAGGTTCTAGGACCTCATTCTACCTGTCTAACTGTCATAGTTCGTGGTTTGGTCTCTTAATGGAAACAACCCATTTTTTATGATTTTGACCAACCAATGACAAGACAGATTCTAGAAGAAATTATTGCCATGTTGTATAGAGCCAAGCTCATAGTTGTGACTATTGCTAGTGAGATGGGCACTGGAAATATTTCATTGTGGTCAGAATTGAGCATTGGATAAGACAAATCTTGTCATTTCGAACATCCCTGTGATGATACTTTGAAAATTTTCGTGTATGCTGATGTTCCACATCTAATGAAGCTGGCTAGAAACCACCTCCTAGATCATGGCTTTTGTGATCAGAATTAACCTTCGCCCATAAATTAACACCACAGCATCTTCAAGTCCAAGGGTCATTGCGACAAAGAGTAAAACTTGCTGTGCAGGTTTCATCAAAATCGGTGTCAAAAGCCATTGAATACTGTGGATAGAAGGGGTTGATGCCTGAGCACTGGAAGAAAGCTGCTGAAATTATACATATATTCAATGCCTGGTTTGATATGCTCAATTCGCACTCTAAATTTGTTGGAAATTGTCCTGGGCGAAATGCTTATGGTACGGATTTGCCGAATCAAAGGGATATACTCCATAGAATGTCAGAATTGGTTTCTTCCATCAAGGTTGGAAAACAAAGCATTAATACCCTTTCAGAAAGGCATACTTCTGACAAATGAATCCCTCGAATGTATGCACGATTACTTGAAGGAAAATTATGAAGTAGAGTATATCTTGACTTCCCGCTTAAATCAGGATGTGCTTGAAAATTTGTTTTTATATCTAAGACGAATGGGTGGAGCAAATGATCATCCTTCCCCATTAGATCTGAATTATCGTTTCAGATGGTACATTTTGGGAAAACATTCGGCAGCCTTATTTATGGAAAATAGAAATACTCAAGAGAGTGACGAATCATGTCTTTTGAGCATGATAGATGAGGAAAAGGAAGAAATATGTCTGTCACAGAACATCCTGGGAAAACTTGTGGAAGATCCAGTTGAAGAGGTTGTGATTAATCACGAAGAGGAGAATGCAGCCTTGATTTTATTTGTTGATCCTCCAGAAATATTTGAAGGAGAGGTGAATGAAGAATTTTCAACCCTTTTACAAGATTTCGAAACCAGAGAGCAAGTAAATGCGCACATTGCCATCTATCGTACATGGGGCAAACTTCACAACAAATATGCAAACGAATGTCACAACACAAAAGTGATATGAAACACAATGGAAAGGGTTGCGCTTTGGCTCAACATTACAGGGAAGAAAATCACATGAATTTCAACAACATACAAATATTGGAGATAGAAAGAAATTACAGCAACAGACTATTTATGGAAATGTTTCATATAAAAAATATATTGAAAATACAATGGATTCCAAATCAGATATCAAAAATATAAGTGAAATATATTCATTTTCAATTCATTATAACAACGATGATATGATTCATAACAATAAGAATTCAACCACCAGCCAAATGACCCAAAAAAGGAAAAAAGAAAAAGAACTGTCACAAATTCACAAACTGACAGAGTACATAAACAGCGTCCTTTCACCTTGCTCCGTCCATGTGGACAGTAAAATGCCCCAAAAATGGGCTCTTGTAAATTGTGGAATGTATTACAATTTTAAAAGTCAAATCCCATCAAATGACAACATAATTATTTTTGTTCAAAGTAAGCCACAACATAGGGGTTAGAAACGAAGGAATTAACCATGTATCTTCCAATATTCGGTGGGTTCATGAAACAATGAATTTATGTCTAAAGGTAATCTATTTTATTGTTGTATTGTTTTTCGTAGAATCCTGAAGAAGGCCTGCGACCTGCGGCCGAAACGTAGATAAAGAATAAAAAGTGAAGACTAACATCTTGTTCCTCAACATTTCCGTCTTACCCCTTATGTACAAGGGTTCTTCAATAGTTTACGGGATTAACCTTAACATCAGAGCAAGTAAACTGGAATCTCTGAAATATATAGTTGGATTCGTTGCTCACAAATTTAGAAAAAAAACTAGTTTGGGAATACATACCAGGAATTTAGAACAGAATGGGGATCCTGACTGGTTACAAACCATCTTCCATGGTTCACTTTTACATCCAAACTATGATCTCTGGGAGATAACTCAAAAACTGGATGTAGAATTTCACAGGATGCATTTAAATTCGTTTTCCAAAGATAAATTGATTTTTCATCAATTGACCAATAAAATAATAGCCTAAATTGGGGTGACACATCAATACCATTTGAGGTCATACTTTGTTGATAGGTTACTTATGTAGAACTAGAACTTAGATTGGGAGATTCGAATAGGCGAATCAGTTTTAAAAATTCTCAAAGAAAACTAGAGGAAAAAGTCCAAATTTACAAATAAAAAAAATAAATATTTCATCATTGTAGAAGTTTCTTTTTATACTCTTAAACCTTGTTCCCAATTGACAAACTGAATGGAATTAATTTGGTTGTGAGTAAGCAGTTTCATGGATAAAAATAAGTTTATTCCTCTTAGTTAAGTTGCAGTCAGATCACCGAAGCGAACGGACGTGTCCTTCGGAGCTTCAATAATTTTCTACCTGCTATAAGTAGAAGGTATATTTCTTTGTATGCGAACTAAGTGATTGTGAAAGTTGGTTGTGAAAGTTATAGTGAAACGAAGTAACAAAAAAGGGTGCTGAGGAAACTCAACACTCTCGAATCCTATTTTAAAAAATGGAGAATAACAGTGAGGATAAGGAAAATCCATGGCAACTTGTAAAAGGAGTCAAAAGGAGGAAAACTTCAGAAAGTGAACCTATAAAACAAATTGAAACTACCAACAGCTTCAGTGTACTAAACGTTGAAGAAAATCCTGTAACAGCACCGAAAATAATTAAACCTCCTCCTATATTTATATATGGAGTGAACAACTATCTTCAAATGGTTTCAAAACTTGCAAACTGTATAAGCGAAAAACACTATACCACGAAAAGTTTAAAAAATAATATGATCAAAATAAACTGTGACACTGCGGACCATTATAGAGAGCTTATTAAGTTCTTACAAGAACAAAATATCATACACCATACTTACCAACTAAAAGAAGAACGCTCATATCGCATAGTAATAAAAAATCTTCACCATTCTATACCAACCGGTGATATATCCACGGAATTAAACAAGATCGGACATAAAGTAAGGAACATTATGAACGCCAAAAGCAGGTTTTCGAATGAACCACTTAACTTGTTTTTTGTTGATTTAGAGCCGTCAGAAAATAACAAAGATATATATAAAGTGGACAGACTGCAAAACGTATTTATTAGGATAGAACCCCCTCACAAGTCAAAAAATTTCATTATCCAATGTACAAGATGTCAGTTATATGGACACTCAAAATCATACTGCAACAGACCTTATGCATGTGTAAAATGCAGTGGAAACCACGATACTACAAATTGTAAAAAGTCGAAGGAAACCCCGGCCACATGTATATTATGTGGTAAAAATCACACGGCCAACTACAAAGGTTGTGAATACTACCAGAACCTTAAAAGGCAAGAAAATAATAAAATGAGTGAAACAATCCCAAAAAAAACCGTATATTCTGAATCTCCCATTAGTAATTTACCAAATGGAACCAAAAATAATAGTGAAGGAAAAAACAGCGAAGATAAAAGCAACGAAGGAAAAAGTCATCGAAATAAATCATACGCTGAGACAACAAAAAAAGAGCAAGGTAGCCACTCTACTCATTCTAATTCCGTGAGTGATATTCTGTCAACATTTCTGGATGAATTCAAAAATATGTTCAACCAATTAATCCAACAAAATAACATGGTAATGAACATGCTATCAACAGTCATTAATAAATTGGTACATTAATGGGAAAATTTCTAAGAATAGGATTATGGAACGCTAATGGATTGGTCCAGCATAAAGATGAAGTATCAATATTTCTTAAAAATAATCACATTGACATCCTTCTGGTAAGCGAAACTCATTTTACAAGAAAAACATATTTCAAAATCCATAACTATAGTACATACAATACTAATCACCCCGATGAGAAAGCCCATGGAGGCACTGCCATTCTAATCAAAAATTCAATTGAACACCACGAAGAACTGAAATTCCAGGAACAACATTTACAACCAACTACAATACAGGTAAAGTCTTTACCTTATGACCTGACCATATCGGCTGTCTATTGTCCACCAAAACATAATTTGAAAGAACATCAATATACTGAATATTTCAAAACTCTCGGTAATAGATTTATTGCAGGCGGAGATTACAACAGTAAAAATGTCAAATTCGGGTCAAGATTAACAACTACCAGAGGCAGAGAAATGCTAAAATCAATTGAATCATGCAAATTTACATATGCTAGCTCAGGTAGTCCCACATATTGGCCTACCGATCCACAGAAAATTCCAGATCTTCTAGATTTTTTTGTCATGAATGGTATAAATCATTCATATATCGATATAAAATCCAGCTATGATTTGTCCTCGGATCATTCACCAATAATTCTGACAGTCGGAACCTCTATCCAACAGAAGCAATCCTCACCAAAATTGCACAATAATAAAACAAATTGGAATGAATATCGAAAAATAATAGAGAAGTCCATAGATCTAAATATTAAATTAAAAACAACTGAAGAAATCGAACGAGCTGCAGAAAACTTCATTGAAAAATTACAGTCAGCTGCTAGAGACTCCACGCCAGAAATTAAAATACAAAAGAGAGCTAGGGATGTTCCCTTGGAGATAAAGATATTAATATCAGAAAAAAGAAGGGCAAGATCGAAATGGCAGCGAACACATACGCCGACGGACAGAAAAATTTACAACGATCACTGTAAAAAATTAAAAAAAAGACTCAGAGAGATAAGAAATGAGGATATTAAAAATTATATCGGAAATCTATCAAGAACAGATAATTCCATCTGGAAACCTATTAAATCAAACAACAAACCAATAATTCCCATACCCCCCGTACGAAGAAGTTGTAACGACCCCTGGGCAAAAAATGACCCCGAAAAAGTGAAAGTGTTCGCTGAACATTTATTTTCTGTTTTTCAACCTTTTGACGATATTATAGATCAAGAAATAGAAGCTAGCTTGTCTGAACCAATATCGCTAACAAATTCCCTAAAATATTTCAAAACTAAAGAAATTGTGAAAGAAATCAATCTACTAAAATTGAAGAAGTCGCCAGGTATCGATTTAATAACTTCACAAATGTTAAAGGAACTACCCAAAAAAGGATTTACGTACTTAACATATATTTTTAATGCAGTTCTAAGAACAGGATATTGGCCTAAATGTCTTAAAATAGCAAAGATCATTATGATACCTAAGCCAGGTAAAAATCCATCAGAAGTTTCTTCATACAGACCAATAAGTCTATTACCAATTATTTCGAAAACTCTTGAGAAGCTTATCCTCCGGAAATTACATTCTGAGTCCTCTTTATTTGAAAAATTACCTAACTATCAATTCGGCTTTAGGGAAGGTCATTCAACAATACAGCAAGCTCATCGTATTGTCCAGGTAATAAACAAAGCCTTAGAAAACAAAGAATATTGCAACGGTGTCTTTTTAGATGTAAAACAAGCATTTGATAAGGTCTGGCCTGCAGGTTTACTTTATAAGATTAAAAAATTATTACCTCCAGCATTCTTCCCCATTCTAAAATCCTATCTTAGTGATCGAACATTTCAAACCGCGATAAATACTGATTCATCTAATAAATATTCAATCAACGCAGGAGTCCCGCAAGGAAGTGTTCTCGGTCCTATACTATTTCTTCTATATACTTCAGATTTACCAATTACAAGTGATACAACCATAGGAACATTTGCAGATGACACCGTCATTCTTTCGAGCGATTCTGACCCACAAAAAACGTCGGACAATATACAGAGCCATTTGAATCAAATTGAACGATGGTTGGTTAAATGGAAAATGAAAGTTAATGAAACCAAATCTTCTCAAATAATATTTACTCTCAGAAAACAAGTATGTCCTCCAGTATCAATTAACAATGTAACCATACCACAATCTGAATCAGTCAAATATCTGGGCATGCATCTGGACCAGAAGCTCACTTGGAAGCAGCACTTAACAAAGAAAAGGAAACAAATGGAAATAAAGGTTAAAGAACTGCAATGGCTGATTGGAAAAAAATCCAATTTATCACTTGACAACAAAGTCCTGATATATAAATGTGTCATTCAACCCATCTGGACATATGGAATTGAACTTTGGGGCTGTGCATCAAAGTCGAACATTGACATTATACAAAGATGTCAGTCAAAAATTCTAAGACAAATGATTGGTGCTCCATGGTTTGTCACAAACCATACCATACACACGGATCTAAACATCCCCAAGGTCCAAGATACCATCCGTAGCAGATCGGAAACGTACCACCAGAGATTAGAAGCTCACCAAAACCACCTGATGCAACCTATGCTGAACCCAGTAATCAACAAAAGATTGAAGAAGATGTGGCCAATAGAATTGTTGAATTCAAACAGGTAATGCCATGGGGCATTAACCTACAATAGTTTTTTCTTTTTTTATTTTATTTTTATTCAAATTTTGTATCAACACTTTAGCTTATAGATTATGTGTATATATCTGATTGCTAAATAAACTATGAGAAAAAAAAAAAAAAAAAATTCCTCTTAGAAAAAACAGAACCTGGAATGTAAGCATTTGAAAAATATGTTCAACAGTCAAGTTGAAAGTTCTTCAGGAGGTTTATTTATTGCCGAATCAGAAGAAATCGTGCAAGAAAGAAATTGGAAAAATAAAGAAGTTGCCATGGAAGAATATTAAGAAAAGAATCAAGAGAATGTCGAACATATGTCTGAAAGTTGTAGTGACAATGAAGAACACAGTATAGAAAAAACGTCAAAGATGCTGAAATGAGTAGGAAAGAAACAGCTGAAATAGAGGAATAGAGCAATATTTAAATAAAAATAAAGATAATTTCTAAATATCCTAAGATATAACATTACTAGAGTTTTGGCATGCATACCGAAAAATAAATCCCAAATCTCCCGATGTTCTGGCACAAGATTGGCCCTGTGTAATCCAGTTTTCAAAAGAACACACTATCCTTAGCGCTGCTACACTCATTCGACTTCCTAAGGCCGAAAGCAATGAGCAAGAAATATGAGAATATTTTGAAAGAAGTAAAAGCGTTTTATAGTTTCTGCTTCAAAAAATTTGAAGAATGGGGAGAAGAATATAATTCGTTTTCAGCGGATCGTCATTATTTTTCCAATAAAATAGATTTTCAAAATTTGTGGGCAAAAAAAAATTGAAAATTATTATCGTGAGAGAACAAGTTCTGAAATGTTCAATCAATTGGAAGAAAATTTGAAAATCTGTAGCATCGACGATCATTATGCCATATCTTCTATGCACTTCCATAATGAAACGCGCAATAACTTCATTTTTTTGCTACGCAATCTGCTGTACTTAGTGTACTTGTGCACCCCAAATATACTAAATAAGAATCAAAGCATCAAGAAGTACCTGCCCTTATTAGGTACGAGTAATCTCAATGCATATTTCACGACTGCTATCGCCACATTAGATGCATCACTCACGTGGTTTACAGAAGGTGCTTCGGGTGCATCTGAGCTGCGATGAGGGGTATGAAACTTCCTTGAATTTTGAGTAGGGATCACGTGACCTACCCAATATGGCTTCCCGCCGAAATTACCCGAATGGATCCGTAAAAACCGATTCAGGACAAAACGAATTTGACAATTTTGACATTAGTGGTATGTAAACACATACCACGTCAAACGACGGATAATACAATTATGATGGTAAATTACAAATTTCGTTTCGAATGTTTGAAATTAAAACTATATTACCTAGATGAATTGCTTTTTCAGGTAAGTTTTGATGTCTCATGACCTAGCATAATTGTTCTACATATGTAGTTTGATTATTATTAAAATTCCCTAATTTTGTCAGGTCCCTGTTTGATGAAAGGCTGAAAACAAACAAAAAATTGGATTAAGGATTCAAGCCCCAGGTAACCGAGGAGAATTTATTAGAGTAAGAAACAGAGCTTATTCATGTGCCAGCAGAATTTTTTTATCCAGAAATTTTTTTTTTCATTTCCTAAAGATAACTGCAGATTGAAACTCAGGAAAAAAGTTTGTAATTTAAGCCCAAGCATAAATTGTTTGCATTTTCGGATCTGCGAAGATCTTTTTCATTGTCTGATTTCAATAACGCTTAAGATCCCCGCCGATTAAATCGTAAAGCTGTTCCTCGGTCACCAGCGATAGCTGATACTCATGATGAGCACTGATATTCGAACAAACTCCAGGATGAAGTTGTTCCTTCTGATATTGCTTCTTCTAACTGTCCTACAAGTATTCCTGCATCTGGCCAATATTTAAATGATTTTCCAATGGAATCTATGTTATGCCCCTCCATTTCTGTCAATCATCTTTCGTCTGATTTTACTGGATATGACACTACTGTAGAACCTAACATGTTTACAAGTACCGATTTGGAGAACCCCGTATCAGATTCAGTAGGGAGTTCTAGTTATTCTTAAACAGCTACTGATTACACAGATAAATATTCATTTTTAACGGAAAATAAAACAGGAATTTTGAGTAAGTATGGGCTGAGTAGATCGGAATTAACTCCCGAACAGGATAGTCTTTATAAAAGTCATAGAAATATTCAATCAAAATTATGTCGCCTGCAAACTTTATTGAAAAATGAACGTGCTCAATTGAATTCTTTGAAAGATCTATATAATCAGGGTAGATTTAAATTCATTGAGGAAAATTTGAATGATTTCACCAAAAGCTTCTTTAGCAGTCAACTCCAAAATGTGAATAAACCCCCTACTGGTCTCAGGTGGACAGTAAAGGATAAATCTTTCGCTCTTTCAATATTCCAGAGAAGCCCCAGGCTATATAACCTACGCGCTTTTTTTTCAGTTACCATCCCCTCGTACCCTTCAAACCCTCCTGTCGCATATTCCTTTTGAATGTGTTTGAATGAGTTTTGGTTCCTGTTTTAGAGTACTTAAAACTTCAAAATGAAGAAATGACGGAGCTAGAACGTAATTGCGCCCTAATCTTTGATGAAATATCTCTCAGTAGTGGCTTCTCTTATGAGAGCCATAAACAGAGGATTTCTGGTTTTGAAGATTTGGGTCAGTTAGGTAGAACATCAAACCAAGCAAATCATGCTCTAGTCTTCATGATACGGGAGATTTCAAAATACCAGTAGCGTACTATTTTGTAGAGGATACTGTAAAATCGACAGATTTGAAAAACTTGATAATATTAGTAATAGAAAAATTACGAAATGGGGATAAAGATTTGTGCCACAGTTTGTGATCAAGGCAGTACCAATAGAAGTGCTCTAAGTTCCTTGGTTGTGGACTGCACAAATGAGAAACCTTCGCCCTATCATTTTGTTGTGAATGGGCAAACCATTTTCACCATTTTTAATGTTCCCCACCTTTTAAAGAATACTAGGAATGCACTAATCAAGTGCAAAATAGAATTTCGACATAGAAAGTTTGCGAGTATGGAACACTTCATGCAAGCTTTTCTTTCAGACAAAATGAACCGGACCTATAAATTATTAAATAAATTAAATGACAATCATTTCAATTTTAATGACACATACATGAACATGAAGGTAATGTGGCCCGATAACTTAGTCACACAATGGCAGCAGCCATTGAGACTTTTCATGCGTGTGGGGAGTTGAAGCCTGATGCATTGGGAACTCAGAATTTTGCCACATTATTTATAATTTATTTGATTCTCTCATTAGTTCTCAATTCCATAATTTTGAAGAAAAGAAGTTTAGGTCTGCATTATCTGTTAATTCACCTCATTTAAAGTTTTGGTCTGAAATTTTGCCACAAATCAGTTACTGGAATGTTTTGGAAAGTGGGATATATAAAAAAAATCAAATTCATTGAGGGTTGGCAAACAACTATAAGGTCGGTGATGGCTCTTTGGCAAAATTTGCGTGCGGAAGGGCTGCTATTTCTAAATCTTAGAAATCTTAATCAAGATCCCATAGAAAATATTTTTGGTCAAATAAGGCAACATGGTTGATCGAACACTAACCCCAACATGTTCACAATTTGTTGCAGCCCTTAAAACGGTTATTGTTAATAATTTGAGCACACCTGTTTCAAAAACTTATAATTGCGAAGATGATTTCTGTGAAGCGTTGGGTAATTTTGGAGGTTTTATAGAAAAATTCACTAGAAACGAAGTAGCAGGTGAAGATGATATTGATCTTTCCAGTAATATCATCACAGATGATGCAGATGATGACGATGACTTAGATAATTTTGCTGAGCAGATTTACGCCACTTCTGATGTAGCAGGCTACATCTTGAAGAAATTGAAATTAGATTGTCCGGAATGTAGGGCTAACTTATTTTCAGAGCCGTCATTAAATGTCCATTTATTTGTAAGTTTCAAAGAGTATGACGAAAAGCAGCGATTAAATTACGCAAGCGAGCGGTGGATTCAATTTTTAGACGATATTCATTCAAAATTCAAAACATATCGAATGAGACCAACCAAAGAAGTAAGTGTGATGCAGCAGCCTAGTCCTACACCTAGTGACACTACCTACTGTGATATTGATTAGTGCAATTTGTATTTCTTTTTCGTTTTCTTATCATTATCATGGACACTATTTTTGACACCTTACCGATTGTGACTCCGAATGTGTTGCAGCAGGCCATTCTCTGCACCATTCACACCAGAATATGATATAATACTGTGATATGTTATTTTCAGTTTCCAAGAATATCATTTAAGTTTTTTCCCACTAATTCTTATTAGCATAGACACCTGTACCTGACTGTGACTGTATATTAATTGTATATATTGACAATTTTTTTGTGAGGATTATATTTGCTGTTGTTTTTCGTTCAAGAAATATATTATATATTTTTTTAATGTGAAATTTTATTCAATGTTCTGTTTTTCTTTATATGATATTAATTTATCTTTTTGTTATTACCTGAAAAATATTGAGATAATCTGAATATGTATAACAATAACTCGTATGTTCTTCATATTTTGAGATTACTTATATTCAATAAATCAATTGTTTCAACTGTGCTTAATTTCCTTAAAATCAAAAAATCTATAATTTCATCTTAGGTTTGAATAGCTCTTCATTAAAACTATCTAATCAAAGTCAACTGAATAAAATTAAAAATTCATTAGAGGTAACTCGTTTGTACAGTCTCAGTTCAAATGAAATTCAAGCTTGAACCTGCCCCCGTACCACAAGCTCACGACAAGCGCACGACTCGACAATAATCCCGTTTTTCCCCTTTTTTCCTGCCTTATCTTTAAGTCGGACAGTTGAAAATTTGTACCAAAAATGATCAGTATTCTCTGTTTGAACATCTTGTTAACACAAAAACTGTCGGGTGTAATTAGATTGCCGACAACGCCTCATCAAATTCGACATCGATAAGTTGTCGATAGATTGTCGATCGATCGTGGTACCACTGCTGGTTTAAGCTTGAATTGAACTGAGACTAGAACCGAGACTAGCATTAGCTTTGTTCACAGTTTTGAAATTCCCGCTATCGGAGGCCACGCCCCTACCCGAAATGGTGGTCGGCCAAATGTCACTCGTGTTATTGACGATTACTACCGACATTTCACTTCTTCACCAGCTAGATACTTCCTCATTTTCAACGGATGCATCTAGCGATTCTCAGGGCTTAGTCAAAAGTTGCATATTTCCTGTTACGGTGAGTCGAAGAATGGAATTCGCATTTCAACTATAATTTTTTCGTGTGTTATAATAGATCTAACTATCTTATTTTGAAGTTTAGAGGTGCCCTATTATGTTGATTCCTTACTGGTACCATGTTTCTCCAAAACCTACGTGATTTTAAGTTGAAAGAAAATCTTAATTCTTTTTATTGGGGTAATTAGGAACGTTGTTTATATCCCTTGCGTTCCCAATCACTTCTGTGCTGCTCTGGTTAATGATTAAAACATATTTTAACGTTAAAATGTGTTGTATCTAGAAGCCGAGAAATTATAAAAAGACCGAAACGGAATATAAAATTGAATATCCCTGCTGTGTTCGAAGATTTGAGAAACGAAAAGCTCACATTGGGCTAAGCTGCAACTAAATACTCTGTCCGAAAATTGAAACAAAATGAATTCAAAATATTATCAAGTTCACTAATGAAAAATCAACTCGAAGAAAAGCAAAGAAGGCAAATCCAGAGAAATGTTAAGAAGAAAAAAATTCAACATAAAAGAACCTAAATAAAAGGGTACAAAAAGGCACGCCAAAAGCAAAGGACTGAGAAATTCAACCCAGGTCACACAGAAAAGAAGAATTTCACTGCATAATTTGCTATGTAAGGTATGAAGCCCCACTAATGGAGAATTGGATAATGTGAGATACCTGTAAACTCTGGGCACATTAAAAATGTACTGCAAGAGAAACAAGACGTGGATACTTGTGTGATATGTGCCATTTCTAATTATCCCATTTCATGCTTATTTGCCCCGGGACTGTTCGCAATTACCTCATAGAGTGTCGGGTAAATAGAAACGATAATATTTTTTGATTTCGTTGATATTTTTTAGGAAACGTTGATTTCTAATAGCTTTTTGTTTCCGATTAGTACATAAATGAGCAATGTTCATTTTTTTATGGGAGTTCGATATTTTTACTGATTTTTTGTATGATTTTGCAGCGTTTGAAATAAAGTGTTCCCAATTCCCCCACTTTCCCCTACTTGGTAAGAATTTACAACACAGATTTGGTTTGGAAGAGACATCAGAATCAATTAGTTCGTTGCGATATATCCAATACCGGAGATGTTATTTTTCCATTATAGGTTAGGTTTAAAAAAATTTTTTTGTGTTACAAATAGTTACTTACGATAAACTTTCCAACTGCACTTTATTTTTCGCGAAAAATCGAACAGGGGGTGTCCGTGAAGTTAGCACCCAGCGGAATGCGGTGTTTTTCTACTAATACCTTTGAGGTCAAAACAAAAATTTTGGTGTTACAAATAGTTACTAACGATTTACTAACAAATGTTTTTCATTTTCGAAAAAGTGGATGCTAACTTCACCGACACCAAAACACTCACTATGACTACTCAGATTCATGAGATCCGAAATCATCTCTTTACCGTAGATTTATGGTTGTATTCTGCTTTTCATCTGTAAGTTACAAATCTGTAGCGTGCGATCGATCTGACAGTGTCCGATTGACAGATTCGCAAATAATGCAATTCTGGAAATGTTCCTGTAACTATCTTCTTTACAGTGTTACTTTTGAACTATGTACTTATCGTAAATAGTTACGGATTCTTGTAAGCTAGAGATCACTAAAAACGTCCATGAGCTTATGAAAAGTTACAGACTGGTCACAGATGAAAGCAGAATCCCACCATTAGTATTCCGTTTTCTAATGCGAGATCAAAGTATCAAGAGTTCAGTTGCTATAGATATAATAAAAAAAGATAGATGACAAGATATTTTGTCTAGAGCAGTAAAAACTGTAGAGATACAAATAATAAACGTTCTGCTTATAAAATTGAAATAGTCTTTATTACTTGAAACTGTATATTTTTGGCGACCGTGACAGGACTACATTTAAGACATCTTTCAAGTAAGAATTATGGATAGGGTTAAGAAAGTAAGAACAGTTCACCGAAGAATCTTCACAAAGATGTACAATAATATTGAAAGCCGGATTTCCAATGGGAATTTTAATAACGATGAAGTAAAAGCGGCTTTTCAAGTTCTGCTTATATAATTGAAATAGTTTTCATTACTTGAAACTGTATAATTAGCTTCGTTTGGCGTAACAAGGTGGACTTTATATTTTTTGTCAGCCTTCGACATGCGTCACGTGTTTTTTTTTCGTGAATTTTATTTTATTTTCGTAAAATTTATTTAATTTCCAAATCAGTTATTGCAGAATAAAAATCTATATAAGTAGTGAAGTAACTTTTTGTTTCATTCGCTGTCCCAAATAAACTCATCTGAAATTTGATAGAGAAATTGTATCGCATGAAATTTTATCTTCAGCGGCACACACTCTCTTCTCTGGCTTTAATGCCTCAGGCTGTATGTATCGGAGCAGGAAGGAGCTCTCTGTTCTGGTTGAACACTATCACATCATTCATTAACATAATGTGCAAATTCCAGATTAGCAAATTTTTCAGGAGCTCGACACTCTCAGATGACCAAGAAAGATAAAACCCAAACAAAATTTTCACACAACACTCCGTTTTCTGTAATGGACACTTTGAGTTGTGTTGAATGCATCATAACCTGCCAGAAAGTTCTTATGCAGGAGATGAATTGATGATATTGCCTACAATATACGAGGAAAAATTTTGAAGAAAAAATGATACGATATGAAAGCAGGCTCATCTTTTTTTTCAGTTTTTTTTTTGATAATCGTTGATGAGAGTACATATGTGAGTAACGAGAAATATCTAGCCATTGCTGTACAGTTTTATTCTGATAGCAGTTCTCGGTAAAGACAAAATTTTTAGGGGTGTTACATTCAACAGCAGACTTTCTGACATTTATTCAATACCTCAGTCAATCCTGGGAAGACAATGGATTTTCCATTAGTGGGGTATAATCATTGTATTTGCTTCATATATCATAAATACGACGTTTAAAAAACGCAGTGATATGGTAGCAAAACAATCGATCGATCCAAATTGGATATATTATATGTCAGTTTGTTTGCTTCACTTGCTGTGAGTCGTGCTTGTAAACTTCTTCGAAAAAAATCAGAAATTCTTCTTGATGAAGTGTTCAGCTTCTTGTCGCAGATCAGCAAGCTTAATATGTCATTTCAAGAATTTCAATAATAATTCACGAGGATAAGGAAATAGAATTTCGAGGCTTCATTATATTAGTTGATTGCCTTTTCACAACTGCACCTATAGAACTTCAGAACAATGGCTAGCATCCTCATTTGATGACGATTTTATCAGTCTCATCAAGCTGACTCTTGAAACGCTCATCGAAAGAAATCTACGTTCAATCTATATCAATACTTGAAAATAGATAAAACTGTTGGTGACATCTTCGCTTTAAACAGCAGTTAATTTAATCAAAAACGTTGAAGGTGAGCCTGCTGTTGTACACCAAAATATTAGCATATCACATTTTTTGCGGAGCAACTGCTGTGGTTATCAGTTTGAAATGTGAAATGTAATATTTCCGGATTTGAATAAAATAAAACAGAGGATGGAATAAAAATCGGTTCTGGGATATTGGGTGTGCAATAATGTCAACCCAGTAATCGATCGAAGTGTTGTATAAAAAAAAAATAAAAAACGATTGTGAATCAGATTTGATATTATATTCACATCCTCAGTTTTTTATGTTCATCTTTGATCTTCAAGATTTTCATATGTTGTAGTTGTGTTTTTTAAATTTTAAAAGCTCAGAATTGATTTTGAGATTACTGAAAGCGAGTGCTGTGTTGAGAAAATTGTTGTCTTGATATGTTTTGATTGTTTCTTCTTGATATTATAAATATGTTTATTTCTCGTTCGAGAAAGAGAGAATGTGTTGCTGAAGATATTAATTTTTGTGATATGTTTTTGATGTGAGAATGCGATTTTACAATTTCATACTTGAATGTACTATTTTGAGAAAGTTTGAATCTGGAACCGTTACTCAAATGTAGCTCGCTACAAAAACATTAGAGAAAGTGAAGCCGATAGTTTTCATATCGTCCATGGAACAGTCGCTATCATATTTGACATGCTCCAAGGCCATAATATTATTATTTGCATCATCATGTCTTAGGTTCCTAAATACATGTGAATGATCCTTAATAATGATTGATTATATAGTTGGGGAGTCGATAGGGAAATTCGGGATTTACTCGAGGGCGTCAGATTAATATAAGGGAACATACATTGAACCCTCTACCAAAAATTAGACCTGTATATAGGGGGAATTGTCTAGGACAGCCTGGCAGAATAGTGAAAAAAACTCTCATTGTACATACTCGAGCGTGTCAGATTAAGATATATGTGGTTAATTATATGTTGAAAATTATATATTCTCTTAATCTGATAATTTAAGCGTGTCGAAAATGGGTGAGTGAGCGCCAAAGTTGCAAAAAAAAGTCAGGTGTACAGTCTCGAGCGTGGTTGCGTTTCTTCTTCTTATTTTGAAGCGTTTCTTCTTCTTATTTTGAAACTAATGATTCGAGAATAACGGAAAAAAAATAATCTGACAGTTTTGGTAAGTCGAAAAAATAAAACTTGGCCATAAAGGTCACAAAAATCATTTTTTTTTTTTAATTATCTCCTCCCCTGGGCTTCAAATCTTTTTCGCATTCATTATAAAAGTTGTAGAGAATAACATTTTCTGAAAATTTTGTCCTAAGCAGTTTTTTCTACGTTCAAACGTTTTTGAGATATATGGCAATTAATGCGAGGTGTTTAGCGATACTTGCTGAAGCAAAAATTCACTCGTTGGAAAATAGTATATTCTAAGGTTCAGTCCGAGCAAACACTTAAATTTTCGTGACTAATTTCGAAATTGTCATCATAGAAATACCTTGTTATTTTGACAATTGGAGGAATGTAGATTAGGCTGGGATTCTACATTGACCTTGCCCTTTCGCATGTGTGGCTAAGCTCCTCGCCCTCTAACTCGAGAACGGTTAAGAGTATGTAAAAGTTGTGTAGAATTTTATTATCTACAACTTTCATAATGAATACAAAAACGATTAGAGGAACAGGCAGGGGAATATTCGAAAAAAACCATTTTTATCATCTTCAAAGTATCAGATGAGAAAACCCCCAGATTAGTTTCAGATTAATGGGTCAACACGTCTACAATACCGAGATTAACCATCAGTATAAAAATCTTACACGCTCGAGTATGTACAAGTAATGATTTTTTTTTACATTTTCAAAGGACCGCTGGGACCTTGCGTCACGTCCAAATTGTAAGTTCCTTGAAAAGTAGCTTCCTTTGGGTCCAATTAACCGCGCAAACTGTCAGATAAGCATGAATTCATTATCAGGGACACTATCTTAATCTGGCACGCTCAAGTATGTACACCTGACGATTTTTTTTTTTACATCTTTGAGACCCTGCAGACGCTTTCCTCACCGCTGATAGTGCATACATCATAGAACCTTTTTTTCTTTTTACCATCTAATCTTCAAAATCGACTAGGTCTCCACGACGCTCGAGTGAATCCCGATTCAGCATCGTCGGCTCCCCAACTATTATTAAGGCAAAATTCATAGGAATTCAAACTGGATAATAAGTGAATGACACCTGCCGATTTAAGAATCCACATTCCGCATGAATCTAACTAGCTATCCACCATTACTGAGGATACCGAAAGAAAGATCGCCTAATCAAGAAACAGTATATAGTGACCATGGTTTCGATCATGGTTGATGTCTTTACTAAAAAACGATTGCATCTAAACTACTCATAGGAATTCGAACTAGATAATAAGTAAATTATATTCAGGCGCATAATGTTACGATCTGAATCCAACTAGCTAACCACCATTACTGATGGTGCCGAGTGAACAGTAGATGGTTTCTATCTTGTTTGAACACAATCCCATCCTTGATGAGGATGTTGATAGTGGGTAGAACTTGACAGCACTTAATCAGGAAATTCCGCAACTGTTCTCGTCAGGGATGCAGTTGTAATAGCTATTTGGATTCAGATCGTAACATTTGGGATAATTAAATCGGCGAGTGTTATGCGTCTGAATATCCTTTATTTAGGTTCCCAAATATTATCATAAGTAGAAGGATAAAATGAGTAAAAAATTTTTTTGGGTTCAAATCTTGGACAGCTCACACAGCTGCTGAATGCTCGTCCATATTTAAGATTATACGACGGCAACTTAGCAGGAACGAAAAAGTAAATGAATTAAAAGAGATGAAAATTTTTTATTTCTTAATTTCGGTATGGAGGATGTGCCTATCCGATTATTTTTCTGTTCCTTCCCAACCCATAGCAGTAGTCATTTGAGTACACTTCAAATTACACTCTACTAGTGTAGAGTGACTATAAATTACGGTGGCGACAATGATGTTATCATTTTTGATTGGTCGTCCGAATGACGGACATTTTATGTTCATGTGTTTTTCGTGTTTCATTTGAAATATAAAGTCTATTTTAGAAAAAGGTAAAAATAATTCAACATATACCGGGTGGCCCACCCCAGACGCGGCGCTCATTTTGAGGGAGTAAATGAAGATATTTTGAAAACCTTTTCTTGTGGTGTGTGTAGGGTGTTCAAAGCAAATTTAAAATTATTGTCATATATACAGGGTGTTCTAAAACAAAGATATGGACCATAGTTGCACTTTTTCAAGTGCAACCATAAAAATGGACGGGCATGCTCAAATTATGATGAGTTTCTACAGATCTCTTTATATCTTAGAAGCACCCTTTACGAGATAATGGCAAAGATATGGAGTATTTTCAAATGACAATTAATGAAGAAACTAGTTATGCCAGCGATATAGACATTTTTTTTCGAGTAGATAAGTTCGCTACTCCCCACATAAATAAACGAAAAAGTTTCGGACAACACAGGTCCAGAATTTCAAGACAGGCAAAAAGACAGTTGGGGCGAGTACCAAAAAAACCCAGTTGAACTCAAAGTGATGTGTTAACCTTCTTATTCAACAATGAGCAATTGCTAGCGTTAAAAAAGGAGAAAATGAGGAGGAGTACAAAACTTATGAAATGAACCAACGATACCATAATAAAAAGCTTGAAAATGAAATTTATTTGTACTAGCAGTGGATATTCTGAATTATTAAAACCGAAATATCCTTTACTATCAATAGGAACATAATTTTTAATGATGATTTCATTTTTTATCTTATTATAACCTGGAGATATATTTACTACAATTGAGAGTAAAAGAAATAGAGCTCTGGAAAGAAGACAAACCATCCAACCCTATCTAATGGTGTTGGGAGAAATCATGAATAAATTGGAATCATTCCTTGTTGTTTTCGATACGGTGAGATTTCAATTAGATTCGTTTTCAAAATCATTCGATATTCTCAAGTAGTTTCAAGTTCTACATGCTAAATACCCCTTAGAGAATGAACACTTGTATACTTTAATTCAAAGGGGGGTATACAATTTCGAAACTAAATATGATAAGATAACCCTGTCTCTCCATACCAATTTGAAATTACTTTCCTGTGATTAGGTAATTCAGTCGCTTTTTATTATTGTACCTGAGAAAGATCGCCTTTATGTATTCTACTATGATCAAATGCCAATATTGTGAAAAACAATTCAACACATTCGTTAAATATAATATACACATTGAATCTTCCCATGGAATATCGAATAATTTTACATGTCCGATTGAAAACTGTGGTAGAAGTTAACATAATCAATATCCAAAGTCGGATAAAGTCAGTGTTGAAGAAAAAAATTCGGATTATACCAGAGATCACAAAAATGACGTCAATATCAACTTGACTTATAACAATGCCCAGAATGACAACTTCAAGTCGTCAGCTGAGAAAAATTATTTCATAATATTTAAAAAATTATATTCGGAGTCCATGAATAAATTAATTTCGCAATTTATGGAAAACTTAATTTGACAAGATCATCGATTCAGCTCATTTTCGATGGCTTCACGGACTTCTTATCTTCAGGTATCGTCAAGATCATCAAAGAACTAAGTGATAATTTATTCTAATAAAGGTAACACTCTAAAAAAAAAAATATTTAGACGAAATTTTGTACATACTTGAATATCCTCTCGCTGAGATCGATACAGAATACAAACGATTCAAATATTTTGAATCATCAAAAAAACTCGTTCACCCCCGTGAAATAAATGTCGGAATTTTGGATGAAAGAGTAAGTAGAAATAAAGAGATTTCTATGCGTGTAAGGACAAAATATGAAGAAGCGACAGATGCGGAAATAATACAAAATGTTACCCATACGGATATGGTTGGATGACTTCAGATGCTGGACGGAATAAAAAGTGAGTTTTATAAATTTTTTCATATCTTGAGATTTTTTGCTTTGCTTTTCTTCATTCACCCTCAGAACAGAATGAATTTTGTGTTTCTTTTCACGACTACTTGCTGTGCGAGTTGCTGTCTAAAATGAAAATCTGCACTAACGTTGTTCTTGTGATGTGAATTTTTATATGGCTTTTACTTTTAAAGGGAAGAACACAATACAGTAGTTTATTTGGTTTCAATAACGGATGGACTCTAATTTCTTATATCCCGAGGAAGGAGAAAAATGTTATTCTGGCCTTTTCTCTTCAGTCTGATGATGCCATTGATCCTAGTTCCGGAGATAAAACGAAGCCAGAGATAATTACTTTCTACAACGCTACTAAAAGTGGTGTATACACAGTGGATCAAATGTGCGCTAATTACAGCGTACACCGCAACATAAAAAGCTGGCCCATGGTAATATTTTTTACCATACTAAATCTGGGGGGAATCAATTCGTCAGGACCGCACACTAGCATGCAAATTTGATGAAGCGATTTCTACCAAGGGATGATAGTGACAAATCACCCCCTGTGCCAATAAAAGGAAAAAATGTACCACCTGTAGTTTAGAAGAGGGTAGAAGGAGGATGTCTAACTATGCATGCAGAAAATGCAACAATGGAGTCTACTTAACATACGCAAACATGATCTGTGATGCTTGCTTTTCAGAGCTACAAGTCATATCGCCAAATGAAGATTCAGTGTTCGATCGTGAATTGGGTGAAATATTTCTCGCACAAACCTGAATAATCTTCATATATATTGCCGAAATCATCGCACCATTTGTCATCTCTCTATATTGAGTAAACCAAAGTGATATTGAGCAATTTTAAGTGAAGTGTCGTGTGTCCTTCATCATTCGTGCCACGGAGCTCAGTGCAGAAGGAGGGTTGGTTCCGTGTTTCCCTTTCCTTAGAAACCCGTCCTCTGCTACCAGACCAGTGAAGATTCATCTGAGTTTCGACTTAACCCAATTGGGGTAGGAGCATTTTCACTTGTTCAATTGCTCAATATCTATAAATCATCTGAAGTTGATCGGAAACTCATTAGCGATCAATTATTCAGATTGAATAAAAATTTCTAGTAGCATCTAGGTGTATTATTATGTTGGTTTTTCTCATTATTTTATTCATTTTCTGATGAAAATTCACTTATAAACAAACATAATTCACGATAATTTTAAATTTTCTGTCTTTTGGATTTGACCTCGATTTGAATAGGGAATAATTTTTTTTCAAATGTTTCTTTGTAAATTTCTTTTTATATTTCTTCTCAAAGACTACCTATCCCTATGAAGCTAACTTAATTTTATTTTCGATGATGATGGATAATGTATAATAAATTTTCAGAAATGTGCCTATCAGGCACACCGCTCCTGGAAATGTGCCTATCAGGCACACCTCGCCTGAACTAAGGAGTATTCGAGGGGCGCCTGACGAAGGGTTAGCATATGAAAATCAGACAACTAAATGAATAAAAGGTTATATCATAACTTCCAATTGCCCGTAAGATGTTATCTTAAACGAAAAATTGAAAGTTTTCTAAATTTTGGTTGAATGTGCTTCCTTCCGCCTACTGTGCAATATAGTTTGTGATCGAATGTTATAAATAGGTTTGTTTACAGTTTTGCGTGTGGCCCCGTTATACTGTCATACTGATTCTGTTAGCTAGTCTACAAAATGGATAAAATCCCACCCATCACGCTGATGGGTAGATCAGATTGGGTAGAGGTCTAAAAAGCTCTCTATACCAAGAAATTCAGTTATAATCGGGCTAACGTTGTGAAAGACGGAATTAGGATTATAGCCACAACTGTAGATAACTACAGAAAAATATCCAAATTCTTCGACCAACCTGGAAAGGAGTACATCACGTACCAGATGGAGTAGGAAAAAAAAATCACTTCGTCATTAGGCATCTGCCAATAGTCGCTGATTTGAAATTGATACAAAATGACCTGAAATTCCAGGAAATCGATGATGCTGACGTGTCTGAAATGACATCAAACGAAACAAGAAAGCCTGTTAAAACACAAAAGCAGGATATATTCGACATCCAACGACTCTACAACCCCTGTATTGTAGTCGAACCCACAAAGAAGGCAGAAAGTCCAAGCCAATGCTTCAGATGCTAAAGGTACGGACACGCACAAAACTAATGATCCCTCCCGTGGAGATGTGTGAAGGTTTAGAGAAACCATAGTAGCAAAGATAGTGAACCGAAAAGGTGAAGAAACGCCACATGCATTTTATATGGGGAAGGAGGCCATTCCACAATCTACAAAGGATGTAGAGAATTTAAGCTGGTGACGCAAAGAAATGGGAAAAATGATAGGAACGAATTTAGCGTTATTACGTTGTCATCGAAATTTAAAGTGAAAAATTCATGTGATGGCCAAACTACAATTCGCGTTCCTGAGGATTCTTCAGCTGTAGATCCATATGCGTTGTTACAGAGAATAGCAATTCTTTAAAACAACGATGAGTCGAAAAAGAAAGAGGCGACCTCTTTCGAATTCTAGCCATATCAACTGTCTCTCTGCGATAAACTCGGATTGATGAGAAAGTCCGTGAATTCCGGCCTCATAAATTATTTATTTACGACCCATCCTCAGTCCCAATCACTTCTAGCTAATATGGTTTATGTAATTTATGGTAGATGGTTATTACATAAAGTTTTTTGGATACACAGCAAAAAATTTATTGACATATTAGAGATATATAGGTCATTCACACTGATCAAATTCAGAGGGAAATGTAGGCTTGTCCGGTTACTCAAATGAAATAATTGGAATAAAATCTTATGTACAATATTGTCAAAAAGAAAAATTTGTTCCAGATGTTGAAATCAGTGAGGATAAAATGGTAACAATTATCCAAAAACGAGATAATCCTCAAATAGTACGAATAAGTAGTAATTTATAAATCTTCTGAGCAAGTATTTGCAAAATCATAACATCGAAGTAAATGTAGAAAAAGATGACGACGTAGACGTAGTTATGAAAGGTATTACACTGAAAGAAAGCATATCAAAACCTGTTGCTGTAGTTAGTAATGTCGAAGATATTTTCATTCTACTAATTGCTTCAACACAAGAACACAGCAATATGTTTCTCTATAAAATTGTTCCATTATCTAACGGTAATACTTTCTTTTCAACATCTCAGAATTAGATGTCAAACTCTTCATTCTGTTTGCATCCGCTAGATGCGATTCAACTAGTGCCATGTACAATCACGAAAAAAAAAAAAGATAATAATTTTACTACAGAGGAATCCTGATCTGCAAGAATCAGTGCAGATTTTCTACAAGGAAAATTGAAATATTACTGCGCTTTATCCTATTGCGGAAAAATTAGTGAGTTATCTCTAGAATACGAGTAGAGAAAATTTAAATATCAACCAACTGAGATATAAAATATTTACAACACCAGTTTTAGGAACAAGGAGGATTCCATCCCTAGCAATGTTTCGACCAACGGAGTCAGCCTCAATGAAACATACTAGCCGAGTTTATAATCAGATTCAAATTTGGCTGCGACGAACGAATTTGAAAGATGCTGTTTCCAAAAACGATGAGCAAAAGAATAGCGCATGTTCCATTCACACTTCAATTCTATTCGTTTCAGAAATTGTTTCTCAGAAACTCATATTTACGGTAGGTACCTAGACTTATTATTTCAGGTATTTTGCAGTTGTAATGGAAAATGCAATACACACTTCTCGTTGCAGTTGCAGAGAAGCAAGACTGAAGTGTATAAGGTCATTTGGAATTGTCAATTCAAAGGGGGAGCGCCCACCAAAGTAGCGTAGCACTGAGATGGCACATACATGACAAAACCGATGCATAATTTTCAGATATCGCACATCTGAGTGAAGTGTCAGTTGCGTGAAATATGTCGTTCTCAGTTCAAATCTAGAAATTATGCATCGCCTTTGTCATACATGTGCCATGTCAGTGCTACGCTACTTTGGTGGGCGCTCCCACAAATATTGGCGAAAAACGAATATAATTAATATTAAACGTATTGTTAATGATCATTCATTGATTCTCGTCGTTTTTTTATTTATTTCGCAGAATAGCAGGACATTTTCGATGGCTTACTGTTCAAGAAAAGGGGGTCGAAGTAATACCGATTACGCGATACGCGAAAAACATTAGTTTTCACACGTAAGTACTGATTTTTCGTAATTACGTAGTTTACGCCTCCACTTCACAATTATAGGAAAGTTTCCAATGATATCAAATTTTAAATAACTTCGATTGTTTCGAAATTTTTGTACATTTATTACAGTAGTTCACCTTCAAAATTGATGAAAAGAGACATCAAATTGGAAAAAAACGCCAAGCATCATATAGAAGGAAATTGTATAATTTCAAATTATACAATGCCACAAAACCATTGATATCTAAAAAATAAAATGCAGAATATGAAAAGAGTCATGTAATTTTTGGGACAAAATCAATGTACTTCTGAACTTGCTGCCCATGATTTGGAAAAATCTTTTGATTTAGTGCCACATTTATTGATGAAAATGTATTTTTTCAATATATTGAGAGAATGATACGGTGATCCATATACTCTAGTAGAGGCTATGAAGAAGTCAGGAAAAAATTTGCAATGACACTTCCTCAGCCAGCCACTGTAAGAAAGTGGTACAAAAATGTAAATTGTGAACCAGAATTTTTGTTGCCTGCTTTTGACGCTCTGGAATCCATAGTTCAGAATTCAAGTAAACAAATCATCTGTGTCCTCTTATTAGATTAAATGTCCATAAGAAAACAAATTGATTTTCATGGTCACAATACTTGGGGCTATGTAAGTGTTGGAGTTAGTAGAGAAAATGAGGAAATGCAAGTATGTAGCAAGTAAAGCTCTTGTTATTTCGGTAAGTTCACACACAGGCCAGCTGCCTATGTCTTAGTTTATTCTCTAACATCTAAAGAAAAAGCAAACATAATAAATGAAGCTCTAATTATCTTACATGATATTGGAATAGATATAACATGTTACCTGTGATGGTCCAAGTGTTAATTTCAGTAACTCGCCTGAGGACAAGAAGACTTCTCTTACATACAAAAATAAATCAAGATGGAGGAAATTGTAAAGTCGATTTTATCGATTCCAAGCACGCAAGTCGTAACTGCAGGGTGGAAGTAGATGTTTGCAATTATATGAGAGATAATTTTGACCCGTCCAACTCTCCTTCAGATCATTAGTTTGATTTATTTAATCAAAGTCATGGATCTGAATACCCTCAAATCTAATGTGGTTACTTATATAAGTGGATATGTAATTAAAATGCTTGAAAAAATCCTTATGGATTTTTATGTGATTACTGTCTTCTGGAAACTGAATCTGCAACCGCTGTTGTCAGTGAAGAATCGTATTTTTCAATATCATTCAAGAGTAAAGGTAAGATAAGAGAATTAAATATGAAACTAAAACGATTGAATTGATTTTAATTTTTTTTGTTTCAGAGGGACTTCATGTACCATCATAATTTTGGGGTATAATATGTCAAAATATATAGATGACAATCAGCAATTTGATGATTTTAACGGAAAATAAAGTGTCAAGTGATGAAAATTTCCTTGATGCATTTGCTACTACTCACTTCCAAAAATTCTATGATCGAGTTGATAATTTATTCCCTTCTTTGAAAGAACATTTTTAAGATTCTCCGTGTTGCTCTAGTGTCTGAAACCAGTGTCTTTTGGACTCCACTAGGAACTATTTAGATATGCCAAAAGTAAAGGTTCCGGAAGAAAGGAAATTGGTTTTCATAACTTCATTATTGGGCTTCCTGGTTAAAAAGGTACTAGTAGGTATCTTCTCAAGGCTACAAAGAGTGATAACTTACAGTCTTCACATCCATCCGTCAGCAGTGATGAGTTGTTTTTTTTTCAAATAGATGAGCTCAATGCAGATCCACAGCTTATAGTGAAGGTACTCTAGCATATTAACCCAATGCTGCCTGTAATATGATATTTCGTATACAAAAGGTTGACTTACTATAAGTCGTTAAATGTCGCTACCGATCTGTGAAAATTTGAACATTCATTGTATGTGCATCTGTGTGTTCCTGTAATGAATTGAAAGAAACTGTGTAATTGTAGGACACACTTTACTCATGAATTCTCAATATGGAATGCCCCGAGTTGGAACGGAAAGATGACTACTCTAAGCTATAAGGGAATTGAATATAGCGGTAAAAATATTTTCCCTCGGAGATAGCAGCAAAAAAGCCATCCTGTTGGACCCTGGTAGCAAAGCGTTGCAAGAAATATTTTATAGTTTACATGGAGCAGATATTGATCCCACAGTGGATGGGAATCAAGATGTAGATGTCTTCAAGTTGGCTTTATAAAAGCTTGATGAGTATTTCCTACCTCACCAAAGTGAGAGTTGTCTGAACGATACTCATTCCGTTTGATGAAACAGGCAGATGATTCGATAAGTATTCAAATATTATCAGGTAAAAGGCAGTTCTACAAATCCTCAGACAATCTGATAATGATGGAAAAATAATAAAAAGAAGTGAATTCCTGGTGCAACTTGGTTTCGAATTGATAAGTGATTATTAGAAGGTTAGAATGATAAACGAAAGACTGGTGGTAAACAACGCGTGCTGCAAGTGGGTACATTTTTTATAATTTTTGGAGTGTTGAGCATGATGGCAGGTATGTGTGAGAGTGACAGTTGAGTGAAGAACAAGAAATGATATTCAGTGACCGCGAATGTCGAGTAGGCAAGGGTAGCCGACGGGACCGGAGCTGTAGACAGTGAGTGAATATAAAGACGTTGAAGAGTTATAATCGTAGTCGTAGAATAATAAAGAAATTTGTAATAAGTCTAAAATAAAATATCAAAAACGTGAATCATCGTTTAATTGAAGTCAAGCTGTGGTTAAACATCACAGTATGTAATATATGTAGTTATGCAGCAAAAGGCATGGCATAACATTTTTTTTTATATTTATTCTTCATATTTCACCGTATTTTATATATTTTTTTGTAAACAAATGTATGCGGTCGCAAATTGAAACCAGTTGGCAATAAACATAAACATATTTTTTGTTAGGCAGGAAAACAGTGATTTCCTATGATGGATTACGAAAGATGGATTCTCAAGAACTTTTTACTTTTATTGATGAGATACCCTATGATGATCAGTCAGACATAGGGGACGTGAGTGACAATGAGGAAGCCGAACGATGCAACAATCAAGAACCCGAATGTTTCGATATTATGAATTTGCCCATAGATTTTGACTTGGATGCAGATGGAGACGAGACTGGAGACAATGATGGATGGGAAAGTGAGGACAAAATTCCCCTTTCAGTAATACGTCAGAGGGAATTATTAGAAAGAAGCACGTTATGGACGAAGTCCTCAAACAAATGCGTAAAAAATTTCAAATCTTTCAATGAAAATACGGAACCGAATATTGATGCAAATGTAGAAACACCACTTGACACTTTTTTAGCAGTTCTTGCTGATGACCTAATTGACCAAATCGTATTTCAAACCAACCTTTATGCCCTTCAAAAATATGGAAATACTACTTTTGTTCAGATAAATCAAAAAGAAAAGCGAAAATTTTTGGCTGTGAACATGTTGATGGGTATAAAAAAGTTGCCGAGTTTACGCGATTTTTGGTCGGCTAATTTTGTTCTTAGAGACAAATTTATTAGATCCGTACTTTCTCGAGATCGTTTTGTATGGCTGCTCGGAAATTTTCACCTAAACGATAATGCTATAATTCCATAACGAGGGTCTCCCAATTATGATAAATTGTATAAATTGCGACCAGTTATAAATAGGTTATCAGAAACATTCTTGTCAACTTACAAGCCCTAAAAAATCAAGCTATTGACGAATCGATGATAAGATTCAAGGGTAGAAGTAGCATAGTAGGGTAAAGTAGGGTGAGATGGCCAGGCGGGAGAGATGACCAATGGCCTAAAACTCAATGAAGCGACGTTCGGTGGCGCTGCTTATCCTATTGGACAATTAACGGCAACAAACGTACATCGTCAGTTTGTTTTCATTCACTTCGAGGAGATATTAGAGCGCAAAAAAATCGAAAACCATACGGCGCCTTCATAAAATTTTATAGGTGTTTCAAATAATATTCAACTACGAATTTTTAGTTGCTATTTTACTGCTGTTTTCATCAGACCAGGTGAGTGCAATATTCATTAAGTAATTCTAACCTCTGAAAACAATTGAAAACGAGTGTTGGGTTTTGTTCATCTCGTTGGCCATCTATCCCTAGCATTTGGGAGATGGCCAAATATATTTCTTTGTGTCTTTTCCTGAAATATGAAATAATTTTTCAGATTGCTGTAAAAAATGCCGACGGAGTATAGAAGAAAACTCTCAAATCGAGGTAAATATACTGAAGATAATTTGAAGCTTGCCATTGAAGCTGTCAGAAATGGTTCTTCTGTGAACGGCGCCTCAAAAATGTATGGTATTCCTAGAAAAACCCTTGAGAGGAAAATAAAAAATAACATTTCCACGACTGGAAGACTGGGTCCTGATAGTATGTTAGGAGAAGCGAATGAAATAAAATTGGTACAACATATTAAAAAGGCACAAAAATACGGATTTCCTATGACGTCACAAGATGTTCGTAAGCTCGCCTATAATTTCGCTGAAGGTCTGCTGATAAACCACAAGTTCAGTAAAGAAAAAGAAATTGCAGGTTCCGACTGGCTCAGGTCCTTCATGAGGAGACATCCTGACTTGTCCACTCGCAAAGCTGAGGGTTTATCTCTAGGACGAGGTGTGGGAATGAACCGTGTGGATGTGAGAAGTTATTTTGAACTTTTGCATGAAGTATTGAAACAAAATAATCTTTTCGATAAACCTGGGTGCCTCTTCAATGTTGATGAAACAGGCCTTCAATTGAATAATCGTCCAGGCCACGTTTTAGCTGAAAAAGGAGCCAGAAATGTGGTTACAGTGACGTCAGGGGAGAAAGGTGAAACAATCTCGTGCATAGCTTGTTGTAATGCAGAAGGTTTCTTTCTACCTCCAGTTTGCATATTCAAAGGCAAGAATTCGAAAAAAGAATGGACTGATTCAATGCCTCCTGGTTCACATATTGTGATGTCTCAAAAATCAGCCTATGTTACCGCTAATATTTTTTTGAATTGGTTCAAAAATCACTTTTTACCACGAAAGGGCGAAGGGAAAGCGTTATTGATTCTTGACGGGCACTCTTCTCATTGTTCTTGTGTTGAACTTCTGGAAACCGCCGAAGCAAACGATGTCATTCTGTTGTGCCTACCGCCTCATAGCACGCATTATTTGCAACCAATTGATAGGGCTTTTTTCAAATCTCTTAAGACCTTTTATTATCAAGCTTGCAAAGAATGGATGCAGAACCACCCCGGAAGAAAACTAGGACGCCCACAATTTGGTGAACTCCTAACGAAAAGTTGGGGAAAATCGGCCTCTGCAGGAAATGCAATGTCAGGTTTCAGGGCCACTGGTATATTTGCCTGGAATCCTGATGCTATACCCGATTATGCCTACACAGTTTCTGATCAAATGGTAGACTGCGAAAACAGAGAAGGCCAGGTACAAACACAAGCAACAGAAGAAAGCAGACTTCCGATCAATTTGATGGAAGATGCAATACCATCCTGTAGCCATGATAATATAGAACCTCGAAGTTCAACTCCAGCCGAAGGAATATCCATTCCAGATTTGACGCCCGGAAAACTTTCAACTCGCATCAATCCTACACCAGCACTAGTAGCTTCTGCAAGAAAACGAGCAAAAACAGTTGCTACCGTATTAACTTCTCCTGAGCACATTGCGAGCGTGAAAGATAGGTCAACGAAAAAAAAAGTGAAGGAACTGAAAGAAATCCGGCAGAAGAAATTCAGGAAGAAAAACATTCTTCAAAAGAGACAACGCGCCCTCTCGACAAGTTCTGATGAGGAGAACATAGAGGTTCCATATGAAGAAGAAAGTGATGCTCTTTCTGAAGTTGATGAAACTGAATGTGTAGGATGTGGAGAAAGCTACAACAAAACCCGAAAACAAGAAGATTGGTTGAAATGTATAATATGCCAGAAATGGTTCCATGAAAACTGCTCTTCCTTTTTGAATACTTGTCAGAATTGTGGTAAAACTGCATTCAGAAAAAAATGAAATCTGTTTCATAGATTGTATCTTGTTTTTTCATTACAGAAAAATATTTTTTCATTAAGATTTTTCATGTTGAATTCATCTATATTTTTTGGCCATCTCTCCCTGACTTCATTGGTCAACTGACCCTACCCCTGTGGGGATAGATGGCCATATGCAAGCTATTCTTGTAAAGATTATTTAGAAAAAAATATAAGTTTATTGACTGTATTTACTTATTAACCTGTTTCTTTGATAGTTAAGCAATAATAAAAAAATATTTCATGAAGTCAATATGTCACTATAACCTTACAGGCACCCAATATGCAAAACGATGGCCAACTAACCCCACTCTCCCCTACAGTATATGCCACTCAAACCTATAAAACGGGGAAATAAAGTATGGATTCGAGCAGACGAGACTGGGTTTGCATGCCAGTTTCAGATTTACACAGGAAAAGCAGGAGATGCAACTGAAAAGGACTTGGGAGCTCGTGTGCTGTCAGATTTGACTAGAGAGTTAGTTGGAAACTTTAACTCGTTCCCCTCCAGAAAAAGTTGCAAAATGAAAGGATATACGCATGCGGAACCATAGGGAAAGGGAGGAAGGATTCGCCTGAAGACATTCTTGATGACAAAAATATGAAACCGGGAGATTCTGATTGGCGAGTCAGTATCGAAGGGTTAGCGTATTTAAAATGGATGGATCGAAAGGGTGTCCACTTTCTGAGTAATTATTCGGATCCTAGTGTAGATGCAGGTAACACTCATAGACAAAAGAGGGTACTGTACAAAATATCAGTTGTCCACAATTATTTCTCAGATGCAATGTCGGACTATGTTTAACCGAAAAAAAAAACTGTTTCCTAGACTTCTATAGAAAATGAAATTTCATCTGCTGAAGCGCTTATTTTAGAGCTTTTTGTTTAGTTTCTATTTTTCTACAAAGTTTATTGTTACGTTTTCTGCCTACTGGTTTCACTGTGAAACCTCATTATAAAACCACTGTTGGAAAAAATATAAGAGTTTTTGTTTATAAATTACTAAATTAGTTCCCCCTTAACCATATTTTAACAGAAAAAATAATGAAAGACTTTTCAAAGTATATGCCGGCGTTGAAGGGTTAATTGAAAAAGAATTAATCCTAAACCAACCGTATTTCCAACAAATTGCAACATATGATCTTGTCCTTTGGGTAATACTTGAAGGATATGCAAGCATCAATCTGTAGTAATAAAATTTTTTTATATAACCAATGCTTACAATACATTGTCACTCAAGAGTAGAAAAATTTTATACAGTATCGCTACTGGAAGAGAACCTTCAGAAAAGATTGTTACCTCAGGAACTTGTCGATTGCACTCAAATTAATGGAAGTGATTCACCCGAGGATTCTACCAAGCTTGTTGAGAAAGCGACAAATATTAGCGGTAGTGAGAGTCAGGGGGTGAATCTCGCACTTCTATGGTCTAAGCCCCAACCAAGTAATACGACCGATTTTAATTTCCGGTTGAAGTTGTTGAAGTGTCGATCTTCCTTTTTCTATGGCTAGTTTCCCAGTGGTTAGAAAGTTAGGTCAAATTGGGAGAGAGGAAAATGGTGGTTCACAAAATGGTCGGATTGTTGTGAAGTTTAATTGAAAATGAAGCTGTTAAATATAATATAAAGATATTTTTATTGGAAAATATAGTCGAAACGCTCCTGAAATTCGACAGAAGTGACAGCAACAGTTGAAACAAAATTAGCCTAATTCTTTTGATTGACAACCTGTTAAAAATCATGTTTTAGTGTCATATTTTCAATCCTCACATCTCATTATTCAATTGAAAAATTACTTCCATACTACATAATGAGGTGAATTATTTAGTAGATTCAAGGAGATGCAACTTACGAACGACCGAATGTTGAATATTATTTTCATCTATGCTGATACTCGATTAGGTAGGTTGAGAACTCTAAATTTCAAATCATTCCCATTCTACATCAATCACTTTATTACTATGTTATTCACTAAGTTTTTTCTAGCGTATTTCTCCTTTTTCGGTTTCAGATATGATCTCGAGATGGACAAGAAAACAAGACAATTTATCACAACGAAATAGCCGGTCCGATAATATAAAAAGCTTATTATGTGAATAAATTCAATATAACTACACTTTTATGGGAATAGATTTTTGCTGAGGTTTTTATCTTGGTTCTTTTGTATCATACATATATACGGATTTACTTATACTGAGTATATCGGAAACAGGTTTTACGATCAATAATTCTATTTCTCCTCACCATATTGATTGACATATTTCATCCTCACTATGTGTTTGTGTTTTGCTGACGGATAATTATATAAATGTGCTCTTCTGGTAAATACTACTATTTGTTGAATTTATACAAAAAATTAATAAATTGCTGAAGTGCTAACTTTGTTCTATTTTGATGTAATTCAAATTTACAGCTTTCATCATGAATTCCAAGTCTGTATACAATAGTCATTATAGAAGCTGTGAATTTACATTGAAGTTGAATACAACGAGAAGTATGTAAGTACAGTAGCCTAAACGCCTGTAGGGGAAGTGAAGGTGAAACAGAGCATGAAGGCAAAACGGAACAGTATAATTACTCAAAAACTACTAGAGCGACCTATACATTAGTATAGGTCAGAGTCGGTGAAGTTGCCACTTGAGGTAGCGGATTTTTATGGCTGTAAGAGATTTGTACGGAATTGTTATAAAAAACCCCAAGGTAAATGCATTTTGTTCTGTTAAGTTCTGTCAATTCAATTATATGACACAGTAACTTGTGCTCTTTTATGTTTCTTAAGGGACCGAAAGCATGAAAAAAGATTCCATACTTAACCTCAATATTTCACATTCATTCTAAATCATTCGAAAGGCAGAACGGATCCTGGCAAAATGGACTAGGTGGTCCGTTTCGCTCACCTACTATTTTCACATTCGATGCAACGTTTTGTGTGTTTCTTTCTTCCAGATGGTTAACATTTATATAAGAAAAACCAATAGGCAATCATAGGACGGGGAAAATTTGGAAAAAGCCATCGAAAAAGTGAAGAATAGAGAAATGGGGTTCAAAAAGGCAGCTGAAATCGATAATGTACCAAAAACTACCTTAAAACGACGATTCGATAAATACATAAAAACTATTGGTCTGGATAAAGCAACTGCAAAAAAACTTGGAAGTTTGGAGCAAGTTTTCAGCAAGGAACAAGAAAAAGAGCTGGCTTCGTATCTTAAATATATGGAGAGTCGTTTTTATGGCTTTATTAGAAAGGATCTCAGGAAACTGGCTTATAATTTAGCTGAAAAAGATCATTTAACGCATAATTTCGACCATGAAACAAAGATGGCCGGTAGATATTGTGTTTAAAATTTCTTGAAGCGGAACCCGAATTTGAGTTTTCGCAAACCTTGAAGCCTTAGATTAGGGAAGGGAGAGGATACCGCGCACAGCGTCAACGCAAAGCTACAAAGTGAAGCTCACTTCGACACTGGCCACCATTATTTATGTGGCAAACAATCCAAGTGGCACGTGTGAATGACACTTATGAAAGTAACCAGGAATTTTCAGTTAGTTGCCTTCGAACAAATGACAAAAAAGTTTTCGTCTTTCCTAATGAACCTGACATCTCTGATGTCATTTTGGAACAGATTTTTGGTGTTCTTCCTGCACCTATAAGTTGTCGCCGTGGAAGAATTGTCTTTGGAGTTGACTTCCACAATTATCAAATGTGAATTAAACGAGAAATTACTGTTCATTGTGTTTTCTTTTTTTATAATCAGAATGTAGTTCCCATTTAGTTACGAGAAAGTAATTTTCATTATGTTTTCTTTTTATACTCAGAATGTAGTTCCCATTTAGGTGGGAAAAATAAAGTTACTTATTTGCCTATGTCTATTTTCAAAAATTCCTATCAAAAAATGTTGCATTTTTGTCCAACTTAACTAAAATTATTTAAAAAAACTTAAACATGCTTTTAAATGGGGTGACTTTTCTATTTCAATGAAAATAAATTAGGTGGGCAAAGTCACCCCATTCAGAAAGCTGACTTTGCCCACCCCGTTATTCAATTTTTTCTGAATTATTTTTTTTTATTGCAAAAAGGATACTATAGCAGCATTGGCCTTACTATCACTCATTGCATAGATCATAATACTGAGGAAAAATCCTACACTATTTGAAAAAAAACTGATTCAAAGTTCAGAATTGGGCAAAGTCACCCCATTTTACGGTAATATAGTTTATTGTTATCGTTATGAACGAAAGGTTTGCTTGATATTTTCTTGTTTACCCTCAACTACAGTTGAAAGTCTTTTAATATAAAAAATATATTGAATAAAGATTACAATTATTACTTTTCAAGGTATCAAGTAATTTATTTCAATATTTAAATCCATAATTTTACCCTCAACTATCTATTAAGGAGCCATTTTAGCAGTGGCGTAGTTAAAAATTAGTTGTAATAGGTATGTTTATTCATATTATCTTTGCATGTTATTAACCCTTCAACGGCTAGCGTTGCATATATGTAACGAAACAAGTGTTGTCAAAAAACCGACAACACAGCTTTATTTAACACTCTAGTGCAACGCCCATTGGCCGGCGTACTGCCCGAAGATGGCCCAACTCACATATAATAGTAATTCATCAGTATGTTTTCTATCGTCGCTGCGATTGTGTGCTTTTTGTGAAGTGAAATCGATAATTGATCGAAAATGGATTTTCGGCTCGAGTAAGTACCACTAAATATTTGTCCTTCGATAAATATTGACAATTTTCTAGAATAATACTGTGGAATAGTTAACCTACGTGACTATGTGTTTGTTTTTATTATAGTCAATTGGGTTTTTCATTAATAAGCTGCAGAACTTCTCTGTTACTTAAAAGTAACGCACGCTGTTCATGGTGGACAAAAATGATATTTTTCATGACAAGAATTGTTCCTTTCAGACGCGGGTTGACGTTAGAGGAGGCTCTCCATATGGCGTACGATGATGATATAGATGTTCGTGAAATATTTATTGAGCCCCTCGATTCGAATATTCTCACGGATGAAGATTCCGGAGAGGATGATAGTGGTGGAATGCTCGATAATCTTTCTGGACGACAACTATCCCAAAAAGCGGAAGTAATTCCCCACATAGCATGGTATATTTGTCAAATATTTATGAAATATTTGTACGCAAGGTTTTGAATATTTAATAAATCTTTCGTTGAAATATTCATGAAATGAAGTTACGTCCGACTTTTTCTCACATTGAAATATTTCATGGAATATTTCATATAGATTTTTGAAATATTTTCTACAACATTATGTGAAATCTCTTCTAAAGATCAAAGTAATATTACATGGAATATTTACGCAAGATTTCTTCTAATCGAAGAAAATGTTTACTGAAATATTCAGAAGAGGTTTTCGAAATCTTCCAACGAGGGGTTCTGAAATGTTACGAAATATATTTCTGCGATGTTTGTGTAAAGTTGCTGGAATCTTTCTAGAAATATTTTTGTAAGATTTATATGCAATAATAGGAAATATTTCCATAAAAATTTAGGAAATGTTTTGAATTATATTAAGCGTTATCTGCATTTCTGCAATAATATGCAAAAAAATATCTTGCAAATTCTCTGAACAACATTTCGCCAGGGTAGCTGAGTAACTTCATAAAATACATGTTCCCGAAGAATTGAGCAATACTTTGAACACATATCTTCAAAGTAATACCAAATTTTTGAGGATTTGTATTTTATGAAGTCCCTTGCTAAATATTGTTCAAAGATCTCGCAAGATATTTTTTTGAGGAACATTATATTTATATATATAAGGTTTTCCTGAAATAGTATAACAAGGTTATATTTGTATTGAATAGATTAAAATCAGTTAAAAGAATTTATTCATTTTCCATTAACTACATTAAAATATGTATCAATGAAACCTTTATCTTCGTCATCAGGATCTGCAGATAATTGAAAAGGAAATCGTCGTTGGCTACTGGCATTCCTGGAATAAATATATTTTTATGATTTTTCAGAAACAGAAAGTTTCATATTTTGTCAATTTAGGATCATGAAAGTTCTTCTATGAAGAATTGGGGTAATTATTGCAAAATTGGAGGAAAAATAATTAATATGTACTTTTCAGAAAATTAATTCAGCAGCAGTAAATACGGGGTCTTTATTAAAGATTGTTACATAGCATTTGGCTTCGAATGATGCTCCTTACTAGAGGGTTTTGAACTGAATAACATCAGTTTCGAAATTGACTCCAACTGATGTAAAAATTATTTATAAAGCACCTGTCAGTACTAGATGATACTACATTGGTGGTATGGAATATTTATAGTACTGAAAAGATACACTTTACTGAAATATATTTTCTTCAACTTGTCAAATTCCTGATCGGTGTGATTTTTGCTATTAGAACAAATAGATGGTAACAGAAGATTATATAGTGCAAGTCTCTTACTTTGAACAAATTCAGTATATCGAAGGTAGTTTTTTTTGTAAATATGCCCGGACAGAGCGATCGGAGGTTTAAGTTGCGCACAATTGTGATTTTTTTATGACTACTCTTAAGTTACACATACGCACCCAAATATCAAGTTTTTATTTAATATTCTTTTGTTCGATCTTTCAACAAACGTTGTGACCCACAGAACGACCAACTAATGAATATCCCCGTTAATCTTCGCTGCTACTCTCATTAATCAGTTTTATTCAACTTTTTATTTGAATTTTATTTTTATTTTCCCTCGTTTTCGAATTAATCGATGTTTGTTGAATATCTTTTCAACGACAAGAAATAAGACTTTGATATTTGGTACATACTTAAGTGTAACTTGATAAAACATTCAGAAATGGACTTAAAAAATCGAGAGGATAACCACTATGTGAGAAATGTACATTGATTTCGGAAATTAAGATGATTTCGACGATGATTTCGGGATTTCGAATGATGATTTCGGGATTTCGGATGATGATTTCGGTCTTCAAAAGTACATCGATTTCGGAAGTGGTTACCCCCTCGGAAAAAATCAAAAAAATTTCGATAATGTAACAAATTACAGTATCATATTCCTTCACTTAAGAAAGCGCCATTTAGAAATACTAATTCAACCTGTGCTAGTATATTTACAACAAAAAAACTGCCCTTTTTCACAGAATTTGTTTGAAGTTAGACTCTCACACTCTATAAAGTCATTATTTACAAAACAATAAAAGCCCTAAAAAAATTCACATCACGAGAACAATTTTAGTGCAGATTCTATTTTGAAAGCAACTCGCACAGCAAGTAGTCTAGTAGAGAAAAAAAACACAAAATTCATTCTATTCTGAGGGTGAACTGAAGAAAAGCAAAAAATCTCAGGATATGAAAAAATTATAAAACTCACTTTTTATTCCGTCCACCATCTGAAGTCATCCAACCATATCCGTATGGGTAACACTGAATTGTTTCGGCATCTGTCGCTTCTTCATATTTTGTCCTTACACCAAAAGCTACTGGGTCATTCTCACCAAAAGGAGACTTTTGTTGTCTCTTCAATTTATTTTCGTTAAAAAATATGTATATTTAACTGAAATTTGCTGTTATTGAAGAAAAGGTCCAATATTTTCATTTATATTATGTGATAAAGCTGCAAAATTTCATTTTACCATAAATAAATTATTTTGAAGATGTCAAATCTCCCCTCCGTTACGTGTCTCTTCGCTGATGTCGTTGTTGTATTTATTATTTTAAACCAGAATAAAGCTAAGCAGAGTAAAATTTGTACCTGCTGTCGTTGAATAGTTTTTAATTCTTAACACTATACTGCATTTTAGTTGTAATTTTTATATCAACACCAAACAAATACGAATAATATATTGTCCCCAGTCATTTTCCTCTCCTCCGTTGGTCCCTATAAATTCGCGCGTAAAATCAGCTGATACATACGGGCGCTTGTTGCAACTCTTTCATTAGTCAGTCTGTGTTGTTGTTCGCAAGGAAAAGGTGTGTTGGTTTTTTTAAAGCAAGAAAAGCAGAAAAAAATTGACAATATAGGTAAGTAATATCTAATATGTCAAACATAAACTCTCTTTACCGTTAGCGTCAGTAGATTAGGTAATTTATTTGATATAAAATTGAATAATAGCTTTCCTACACTCTCAAAACGGTTTGTTTCTAAAGCCGGCTCAGTTGTTTACAGAAGCCATTTTATCAAGGTGAAAATGGCGGTAAATTCAAAATTTCTCTCCCCCGTTACTCTCCGCTCCGTTAAATTCCGTGGTAACGGAGTGGAGAATTTGTTAACGGAGGGGATATATTTTGTATTTAAGTTGTTTTCACTCACATAAAGTGTTATTTTCAGAATTGAATATGGCAAAAAATCAGAAAAAGAATCGGAAAAGCGTATCTGAGGAAGAGTTAAAAAAAAAACGAGAAAAAAGCAAAGAAGCGATGCGTAAACTACGAGAAAGAATAAGGTCGGATCCAGCAAAATATGAAGAGTCTAAGAAAAAGGAGAGGGAAAGATATAATGCTCGCAAAGCAGCGGGTAAAATAAAATCAGTCAAAGATATGACTCCTCGTGAGCAAAGGCGTATCAGAAAAGAATGGCGTGTGAAATTTAACCAGAGATATAAAAAAAAGAAAGAAAACCAACGATTGGAAAGATTTTTGGATGAACATACTCCGCCTAACAGTCCAGATAGAAGATTCGACGAAGAAAACTTGATTCAAAATGATTTACCAAGAGAAGTTCCTCCTGAAATTTTAGTTCCTAATAGACAAAGAGTGAGCAGACAATTTTTAATAGGAGAAAAAATTAAAAGAAAGAACCGAAATGAGTTAAATGCAAAAATAAACCAGTTACAAGCTTTACTAAAAAAATCTGAAATGCGCGCAAGAAAATACAAAAAGCGGTATTACAGATTAAAAAAAGAGAATAATAATTTTAGAGAAGAAAGCCCAGAAAAGCGGGAAGTGAAATTAATTTTAAACTCGATTTCGGCTACGGAAAACATTAAAAAGAGACTTGGATTTGGTGACGCCCTTTTTTCCCAAGTAAAAAATAACTTTAAGCAAATCAAGGGCAAGAAGGAAAAGAGAAAGTTCATAGAATATATATCTGGAAATTTACTAAGACGTGACGGTTATACCAAATACCTTTCTAAGATTGCCTCAAACAAAATTTTATATGAAAAACTCAAGAAAAACAAAGGTTATTTGGAAAAAATTGTGCTTACTAAAAGACTTGTTAAAGATTTTTTGTCTAAAGATGAGCATAGTCGCCTGTGTCCTGGAAAAAGAGATACTATCACAAGAGGAAGGATTAAAAAACAAAAACGTTATTTAAATGACTCACTTAAAAATTTGTATGCAAAATTCAAGCAGAACCATCCTACCTCGAAAATTTCTTATGCTACCTTTTGCAAATTTCGACCATTTTGGATATTGCAGCCAACTGTGAACAACAGACAAACTTGTATGTGTATCACACATGCCAATATGAGTCTTATGGTGCAAAAACTGAAATATCTAATAATGATCAATGAAAATTCTCCACAAGAAGTAGTAAAATCGTTGTGTTGTAATCGCGATAGTGAAAAATGTTTGGAGAGAAAATGCCAAAATTGTAAAGAAAAGAAGATATTCTTTTTAGAATACGATGGAGAAGATTTCACCAGTTACCAAAAGTGGCTGACTAAAAGAGAAGTAGTTGTAATAAAGGGACAAGGAAAAACTTGTTCCAAAACTATTAAAGAACAGGTACATTGCAGAAAAAGAGAGCTTTGTGAGCAATTAAATTTAGCAATACCCAAGTTTTTGTTGCATATAAGGAATATCTCCCATCAGTACAAAAGTATAGATCAAATAAAGAAATCATTGTCCGATACTGAGGTGCTTTTCCATATTGACTTCTCGCTGAAGAAGTACAATCAGTACACTTTGGGGGCTCTAAGCAGCAAATATCTTTGCATACGGTAGTGGTTTATTATAGACCTACTAGTGAATCAGCTGTGGTGCCATTATCTTTTTGTACAATGTCATATGATCTAAGACACGATCCCATTGCCATATGTGTTCACTTAGATCTAGTGATAACAGAAATTAAAAAAGTTGTACCTACTTTAAATACTACGCATTTCTTAAGTGACGGGCCCACAACACAGTATCGAAACCGGAAAATGTTTTTTTTGATGGGTGCTTATCTTTCTAAAAAACTGCATACAAACACTGTGAGATGGCACTACAGTGAAAGTGGCCATGGTAAAGGTGCGCCTGATGGCGTTGGAGGCTACATAAAAAGAGAAGCAGATCGTCTTGTCTCTTCTGGTAAAGATGTTTCCGATTTTGAAAAATTACTTGATGCTTTTAGCACTTCTTCTGTCAAAGTTTTTGGACTGAACAAACATGATTTCAATGAAGCATACAAAAACATCGAGTTGTTGATACCAGAAAACCTTTCAACATTCAAAGGGACGTTAAAGTGCCATGAAATTTGCTGGCTGAGATCATTGCCTAATATTTTTTCTGTAAGAAAATTGACCTGTTTAGAGTGTAGCCCGGGCATAAACTGCCCTCACTATGGCTTGGGAAACATACACATAGACTTGGATGGTAATTAAACTATTCTGTAGACCTATGTATTTTTTTCAACTTTTTTTTATTTTATAGAGAGTATCTGGAAGAATCCTGAAAATGACCCATATAAAGAACCTTCTGTGGGTACTAGCTCCTTCGACGTCAATCATAATGCTTGTAATAATATGAAGAATTACAATGAGAATCACGGTTTCAATGTTGATGAACCTAATATTAGCAACAATGGTAAGCAAAATAGGTGCGTTCTCCAATTTTGGTAAGATTTTAATTTATATTCTACTTTTACAGGTACCAATACAAGAATGATTCCACATAATCGTATTGACTATTATGAAGTATATTCATCCTCTGAAGGTTCAAGTGATGAAGAGATTCCACTAATCCAGTATAAAAAAAAAACACCTTAGGAACCACTAGCATTATCTCTTTTCGTTAATAATGTTATCCCCTCCGTGAATACCATTATAAATAAAAATTCGATTTCTTAGGGTTTTTTTACTCAGCGAGCTCGGAGGGAATGTATTTTACTTACTATAGTACTAAATAAACATTTGGATACTGAAAAATTAATAAATAATATATATAAATAATAATAATAAATAATTTAAAAAAAAATTAAAATCATGAAGCTCGGCTCTCCATTTATTAAGAATGACCCTACTGCAAAACATTCAAGGTACCGTCAAATGGGGAAACATTGACCCTTTGCGGACAACTTTGGCCCAAATAAAGAAGAAAGAGTAATTTCAATATAGCGCCAACAAATGAAACAGCAACTCTAGGGTGTAAAATCTAGTAGATAGAGGGCATTTCTGTACTTCCACTGAAAGCATCCCGACAGCGACCGTTTGCTTTTCAGTCGAGTGGTGATCCTGAAGCCGACAGGTCGATTTTTAATCCATATATTACGCATTGAAACTTTTATCGGCACCTATTGTTAGTAAAGTTCTAGTAACTCGGTAAGTTTATTAGCGTTATAGTCGACTATGAAGTAGAGGGTAACATATTTTTCAGCTATATTTTTTACTTTTTTTTGTATTTGGGCGGCAGAATGTGATTTAGGTTAACTTTGGCCCATATTTTGGGGCAACATTGGCCCGGGCCAATGTTACCCCAACAATAAGTAGCAACAAATATTTTACAACCATATTTTTTTTTAGGGTAGTTAGTAATGCCTCGACTCCCAAAAAAACGCCTTGGGTCAAGACCCTATGCAAATTATACGTCTGAAAAACTTGAAGAATGCTTACAAGAAATTAGATCAGGTCGGATGTCGCAACGAAATGCTGCCGCAACTTATAGGATTCCTAGATCTACAATCAAAAATAAATTGAAGGGCAAACACTCAAAAAATATTGGCCGATCTCGAGTGTTTTCAGATGCGGAAGAAGCTGCTTTTGAACAACATCTTATCAAGTTGGCAGATTTCGGTTTTCCTGTAGTTGCAATGGATTTTCGGATGGCTGCTAAAGCTTACTTAGACAAAAAAGGATCCCGTATTTCATTATTCAAAGAGAATCTGCCTGGTTATGAGTGGACAAAATCTTACTTGATGCGTCATAAAAAATTAGCCCTGCGAATTAGTTCCAATATCAAGAGAGTTCGAGCAGAAGTTTCTGAAGCTGAATTGAATGACTATATGGAAAACTTAGGAGTCGCTGTGGAAAACATTCCACCCTCTCGAATATGGAATTACGATGAGACCAACTTAAGTGACGACCCAGGAAATAAAAAAGTCATTTGTAAAAGAGGAGCTAAGTATGTTGAAAAAATATGCAATTTTAGCAAAAGTGCCACTTCTGTTATGTTTTGTGGCAATGCAGAAGGAAAATGCCTTGCTCCTTATGTTGTATACAAAGCCGAGCATCTCTGGAATACTTGGACAGAAAATGGCCCCCAAAAATGTCGCTACAACCGCTCCAAGAGTGGGTGGTTTGACGGAACTACATTTGAAGATTGGTTTGAATATCATTTTCTTCCGGAAGTGAAAAACGAAGATGGACCTGTTATTTTAATAGGTGACAACCTCTCGTCGCATATCAGTGCTAGGGTTCTTCAACTATGTGAGCAGAATAATATAAGATTCGTATGTTTACCGCCAAATACAACCCACCTCACCCAACCATTGGATGTGGCATTTTTTGCTCCGTTAAAAAGAGCTTGGCGAAATATTCTAACCAAGTGGAAAGAGTCAAAAAGTGGTTCCAGATTTTCAACCATTCCCAAAGATTATTTTCCAACCTTACTTAAAGAACTTATTCGAAATCTAGAAATGGATAAAAGCCAGAATCTTATTTCTGGTTTCAGAAAATGTGGGATTTATCCTTTAAATAAGCAAATGTTACTGGATCGCCTACCAAAAAACTTGACTGAAGAGAATAAAGATATGATGAGTTCAGCTTTCTTAGAACAAATAGAGGCAAAACGTGCAGAATATTTGGGAATTGAGAATAGGACCAAGCAGAGAAGAAAAAAATTGCAGGTTCCTGCTGGGAAAAGCATAAGTTCCAGTGACCTGATAAGTCCAGAGACCATGCCTAAATCTTCAAAACAAATATCTGCTAAGCGAAAACGAGATTTGTCCTCAAGCTCTTCTGAGAGCTCCTTAAATGAGATTGATTTAGAATCTGATAATCTAAGCGAATCATTTTCTGATATGCTTGAAGACGAGAATAATGAGGTTATTCAAAATCCTGAAATTGAGAGACCAGGTCATGCGAATTTAAACATAGGCGATTTCGTGTTGGTAACGTTTAATGCCAACCAATATCCTGGAAAAATCATCAAGATTTCAGAAGAAGGACCCACAGTAGACTGTATGGAAAAAGGGATTAAATTTTGGAGGTGGCCAGAAAAAAATGACACATTTTTGTACAGTTGGGAGAATGTCATTATGAAAATTAATGAGCCAAAAATGGTGTCTAAGAGAAATCAGTACAAAGTTCCAGAAATTGACAATTTTGTTGAAAAATAGGTGTATATTTTAGTATGCATGGAGGATATATATTTTTTGTTGTAAAATTTTGTATTTTTTCAGTTTATTATATATTTGAAATACCGCCAGTAGTTTTTTTTCAGCTTCTATTTACTAAAAATCCATTTAACCCACTTTGTTTCAGTGTAACATTAACCCGAGACCTAATTAACATGCACGGGACAATGTTTCCCCGATTCAAGGTAACTTTGGCCCACTTGAAAAAAATTTTTTTTTTGACAAATAATTTATTGTACAGATAAACTGAAGTACAAAATCTGTGGGACTATCCATTATGATGTATAAATTAAAATTACTCACCATAGAGATTAACAGGTGCTTTATTACAAGCCAAAAATGACCACAAAAATAAAAAAATTGGGTCAATGTTTCCCCATTTGACGGTATGAAGTATATACCAACTTCAATCAAATGATATAATTTGCATAAATAGGTAAACAAATAACAAAAAATAAAAATACGAGTAGAAATCCGTAAAACATGGAATTCATTAGCTCCCAATCACATGTTAAAATAGATATTATAAAAAGAATAAAGAATAATTCGAAAATTCCATTGAATAGATTCAACCTCTCGTTCAACCTGGTTGTGGTAAGGTAAGACCTAGGGTGAAACAGTTGAATTGTGATGAAAAATGAACATATACAAATATTTCGGTGACATTATGGCACAAATGGATAGATTTGATAACACGTGCAAGTAGATGGAAAACGTTAAAGAGGAAATAAGTTACTTACCAAGAATCAAGTGGTAATCAAACTGGAATTTATTTCGTTCCATATCAATACACACGTTAGTCTCACACAAACACACAAAACGATCGAGCAAACGCGCAAACGACAAAATCAAAATGGCACCAATGAATGCTTCCTTGTTCGGCTTGCGCTTCTTCGAATGAAACCTAAATCTCACGTACTGCCGTTTCTTGTTTCTGCACTAAGCAGGTGGCTAGAGTGGCTAGTGATCAGTGTTGCCGGGTCCAGAAATTTTATTCCCCAGTATCCAGAGTAGAGTAAATCTTTACTATGTTGAATTACCTAGATTCTTGATTTTCATTTTTATCAAGCCTTGAGAAGAACGGATAGAGATATAGAGAATATCGACTTCTTTAAGTAGTACTTGTTAAGTTCATTTGTATCCAAGGAATAAAATTATTTATTTTAAGTCAGTTCCTAAGACAATATGATTAAAAATAATTCATCTACTTCACAAATTATTTATTAGGTACTTATAATGATTGAATGCCGGTTATACAGTTACAGATAAAAGCTGAATCCAACGTTGAACCCAATTCAACTGACTGCCTGACAATGACAAAATAGAACTGAACTGTCCAAAATTACAATGGATTCAACTTTGAACTCGGTTTGAACCTGAACTGTAGAATGTAAAACCGTAGCTTAGAGTAATTGAAGATAGTGTAATATATGAAATAGAACAGATTTCTGGACATCGGAAAATAAATCTTAGGAAAATTTCTCCAACCTGGCATCGCTGCTGATTCTATCGGGGGGGACTGTGAATGCCGCGTCGACGCACACTAGTCTAGTCGAGAGAAGAGCGCGTTATTTGAAAGTTAATTAGGATATGACGAAAATTTAAAGATGAATTTAATATACATAAAGGGGTAGTAGGTAATTGAGTATCTCCGAAGTAATTCAAGGGATAAAATTAAATATAAATTAATGCTACTCTGTGCAATATAGTTTCAATAGAAAATCTACAGACGAAATTATAAATTGTTGAAGAAACAAGGTATAGACTATAACGTCAAATATATTCATACAGATAGATATTTTGTTGTTGTTATTTGCTCTTTCGACGTACTATAATGACTACCCAGTGCGAAAAGAATAAAAGCATATTCACACATTAAAAAGACAGTAACTTTAGACAAGAGGGATGCTAACGACAAAACATTAAATAAAAAGTCAGTAGAATATTTCACGGATATAATATATAACCCAAAATATTCCGCACGAAAATCCGGAGATGTGTTGAAATATTCCTGCAGTATTTCTTATATATTTATTTAAATATATTTAAATATATGAATTCTTATATGAAAACGTTTCAGTGAAATCAAAATATCATTTCCTGAAATATTTTATGAAATATTAACAATTTATTTGGGCTTCCACTTCATCTTTCAGAAATATTGCAAATAAATATTCTGGAGTGATTCTGAAATATTTATTGTAGTATTACTTGAAACGTTAATGAAATGTTCAGTTGCATTATAGGTACTTTGGAAGATGAAATATTTCATACATATTGGCGATCTTTATACAAATTATTGGCCAGCCAATCTTTCAAAGAGCATTCAGTAAGATTTCGGGAATGAAAATTGATATAATTTTTACACTTTCAGCTTTTCATCGAAAATCTTCCACTGAAATATTACTTTAAGGTTTTTTTCAATGTATTATGTAGACGAATTAGAAATATTTAGTTTATATTCCTGCAAATATTTTTTGAAAAATTTTAAAAATATTTCTCACAAATATTCTGATTCCTATGGATATTTATTTTCTGAAATATTGCAAAATCTGTCGTAAAAATTTCGTAGAATATTTCATGAAATATTAATGAATCTTATGAAGTCATATTTCATGAAACATTTATTACATATCATGGAAATATTCTGCCAATCTTGCGAAAACTTTCTTGCCGTAAATATTTTCGAAACCTTTCATAAATATTTCAAAGAAATCTTTCTTGAGAATATTTTGAAATTTTTCACTGCAATATTCCATGCTGTGTGGGTCTGAACCAACCGGTAGCCTCCTGTTCACCCGAACCAGAAGAATTTTTGTTTGAAAGACCCGGGATGAAAGATATCACTTGGTTGAAGGGTGATTCTGAAGAAATGCCTAAACAATTTCTTCAGCCAGATTACACTAGATATGACAACATGAGTTACATCGATATTTTTGAATCTTTTTTGGATGAAGATATAATACAACTACTTGTTGATGAATCGAATAAATATGCACTTTTCTGCAACAAACCTCATCCGCAGCAGTTTCCAAAACTAATCCCGCACAAACAAATAGCGAAACTGTTGGAAAAACCCGATAAAACCACTCAAGCAATCTCTGGCCACCTTGGAAGATCCAATAAAATTAACCGCCAAGAAAAAGTATTCATGTCCATCAGTTGTTAGAATCCAGAGTAACAACTTGCGAACATCGATTAGCAAGATGGAGAGACATAGACGAAAATGAGATAAAAATATTTTTGGGTGTAGTTTCATTTATGGGCATCATATTGCCCAAAATAGCATGTTATTTGTTGAGTATATCCAATGATGGCAACACTGTCTGTCATTTGTTATTCTCTTCTATGAAAGATGGATGTCATTCAAGAAAAAGTCAATGTCAAAAAAACATGTAACAAAATAGCGTCCTTAAAAGTGTGAATAAATAATCAGTTGTTTTTTTTTTCTCAATAAATATACAATCATCAACTGTAATTCGCTCATTAAAACCCAATAGGTTATGGGCCCAGATAGCGCTAAAAAGTTTTGTCTATAATTCGTGACTTCAGGAAAAATCTGCAAAAGAAAACCAGTCACGTGAGTACAAAATGGCTCTACAAAGCAACGCCAATATAAAAGCGGTAAAACCGTTTAATGGTAAAAACTTTGCTGATTGGAAGTTGAGAATGGAACTTTATCTCGACGAACAAGGCGTACTAGAATCCATTCAAGCTAAAGCCGAACCAGGCAATGTCAAACAAGTGAAATCGGACAAGAAGTGCAAATCACTCTTAGCACAACATCTAGAAGATTCCTACCTAGAACATATCAGAAATAACGAGACGAGCTACGACATTTGGATATCATTATGTCAAACATATGAAAAAAGGGGTCCATGCAGCAAAAGACTACTTTTGAAAAAGGTAATGGAACTGAGACATAATACCAATAAACCTTTGGAAGATCATTTTATAACATTCGATAACATAATGCGTGAATTGAAAAATGTTGGAGCAGGACTTGATGAATCTGACTATTCCTGTATATTGTTGAATACACTCCCCAGTCAATTCGAGTCAGTTGTAACAGCATTGGAAACTTTCCATGAAACTGAGATGAAACTTGAAGATGTTAAAAGGAGACTAGCAGAATTTGACTTGAAACTCAAAAGTAACAACTCTACATATTCAAAGCCGAAGAATGAAAATTATGATAAAGGAAAACCATATCATGCATTTGCAGCTTCAAGAGGTTCACAGTCAACTCATGAGGGAAGTGAACATAAACAAAAGAAATGGACTCTGAAATGCAACTTTTGTGGTCGTAAAGGTCACAAGAAATCAGACTGTTATTATTACAAGAAGAACTCTAATCAAGAGGCCAACATGATAGAGGAAGGAAACACTAAAAATATTGAAGACAATGAAACATTTGCATTCTTAACAATGAACGATGTGAAGATGAAGCAAACCAATTCAGAAATCAGTTGGTACCTGGATTCAGGAGCTTCAAACCATTATATAAATTCACAAGAGTATTTTACTGAATCTATAGAATTAACTAAACCAATTGAAATAAAGATAGCTAACACAGATGTCATGAAAAGTACAAGAATAGGAAAAATGCTTATCAGAAATAAAGTATCCAACAATGTATGTAAAATGGAAAATGTCTATTTTGTACCAGGACTGCGATATAATCTTTTGTCTGTTCGAGCCATAACGCAGAAAGGATATGATGTATTTTTCAATGAAGAAACAGTAAGAATCTGTAAGAAAGGAAAAGTAATAGCATTTGGAAGTATGGATAATAATCTGTACAAACTTGATTTTTTCATTGAGGAAGAAAAAGTTGATGAAGCACATCTATGTGAAGTTAATGTAAGTTCCAAGTTATGGCATAGAAGATTAGGACATTTAAGCATGTCAGGCTTAAATAAGCTCATGAAAGCTGGAATGCTAGGCAAAAAGGAAAAAGAAGAGAATTCCATAAAAGAAATATGCAAAGAGTGTACAGAGGGAAAAATGTCAAGGTTACCCTGGAAAAATAACACAACTCCTGCTAAAAGGCCACTAGAGTTAATCCATTCAGACATATTTGGACCAATAGATCCTCAATCCAATCAAGGTGAGAAATATTTCATAAGTTTTCTTGACGATTATACTCATTTCGATATTATATATGCATTACAAAGAAAATCTGAGGCATATGATAAATTGGTGGAATATGTTAGTATGGTTACATCAAAAATGAATTATCCTATCAGTCGATTAAAATGTGATAATGGCTCAGAATATAAATCAGAAAGATTTCAGAACTTTTGTAGGAAAAATGGAATAAGAATAGAGTACACAGTTCCTTACACTCCAGAGTTGAACGGAAAAGCAGAACGACTAAATAGGACAATAGCCGAAAAAGCACGAGCTATGCTTTCAGATAGTGGTTTTGATAAAACAATGTGGATTGAAGCAGCGATGACAGCAACTTATGTCATGAATCGAAGCTCTACTGTAAATGGAAAAATCCCTGCAAATCTGTGGTATGAAAGAATTTGAAAATATTTGGATGCAAAGCATTTGCTCATATTCCCAAAGAGAAGAGGACTAAATTTGAAAGTAAAGCTTTGGAATGTTACATGGCAGGATACACCACAAATGGATATCGTCTTATGCACAACGGTGAAATAATTATTGCCCGAAATGTTATCTTTGATGAAACAAAAATGTACAAAGATATTGAAAGTAACATGAATTTTAACAATGAAATTGAGTTTCAGAAGGGGAAAACCAAGGAACAAGATGAAGAGGAACCTCCTATAAATGAAGACAATTCTCGTCCTTCACGAACTATTGTGAAGCCTGTCAAATATGATGACTATGAAATGAATCTTTGTTTCCAAGAAGATGTGAAATATGAAGATTTGAAGAGTATGCCAGAAGAAGAAAGACAGAAATGGAAAGTTGCCATGGAAAAGGAACTTTCATCAATGAAAAACAATAATGTGTGGGTACTTGTTGAAAAACCTCAAAACTGTACAGTCATTGATACCAAATGGGTTTTGAAAGTAAAATCAAACAATATCTACAAAGCAAGACTAGTTGCACGAGGATTCCAACAAAGGAATATAGCAGAGGATATATATGCACCCGTTGCTAAAATGACTAGTGTGAAAATAATGTTATCAGTTATTATGACCAAAAATTTACACATAATGCAATTGGATGTGTGCACTGCCTTTTTAAATAGCCCAATCCAAGGTGATGTTTACATTAATCAACCTCCAGGTTTCAAAGTAGGAAATCAAATATGCAAATTGAATAAATCAATTTATGGTCTTAAAGAGTCACCACGGAATTGGAACAAATGTTTTGAAGAATTTATGAATAACAATGGATTCAATAAATCCAAAGGAGACACATGTCTCTACCTGAAGAAGACAGGTGAGTCAAAAATATACCTTCTACTGTTTGTAGATGACATTCTGGTGGCATCTGACAAATTGGATGAACTCAACGAGTTTAAGAGAAAAATCAAAAAGGAATTTGAGATTAAGGACTTAGAAGTTAAGGAAACATTTACATTTCTTGGTTTAGAAGTGAATATCAGCCAAGACTGTATGATGATATCTCAAAGAACCGCCATACAAAAATTAGTGGAAACATTCAACCAAATTAACTCAAAGAATACATTAACACCTATGGAAACAAAGTTACAGTTGGAAAAAGAAGAAAAAGCTGACGAAAATATTCCATATCGTCAACTCCTCGGATCTTTGATATATATTGCTGCTGGAACCAGGCCAGATATAAATTATGCCACTAATTATTTGAGCAGGTTTTGTAACAATTATGGACCGACTCATTACAAGCATCTATTGAGAGTACTTAAATATTTGAATTCAACTCGAGATTTCAGATTACACTACATTAGGGGAAATGATCATCCTGTTATCAAGATGTATAGCGATGCCGATTGGGGCAATGACATGGAGGATCGAAAATCTACATCAGGCTATGCTGCTTTTGTCTGTGGAAATCCTGTCAGTTGGACAACGAAGAAGCAATCTGTTGTAGCTACATCATCCTTTGAAGCTGAGTATATATCACTAAGTGAAACCATCAAAGAAGCAATTTGGATGAAGCATATCATGCAAGATTTTGATTTTGACATTGAAGATCCCATTCCGATTATGGAAGACAATCAGAGTGTGATTGCACTAACCAAGTCAGCCCAAGTGAACAAAAGATCGAAACATGTGGAAATCAAATATTCATTTGTTAAAGACTCTATTGCAAAAAAGGAAATAATTTTGAATTATGTGTGTAGTGCCGAACAAACAGCAGACATCTTAACAAAACCTTTAGGAATAGTTTTGTTCAATAAGCATAGAACTGTATTAAGTTTACAACTTTGAAAAAAATATATATTGTTAATTATGTTACTCCTGTATTAAGATAATATTGTCTATAGTCAGTGTTGAGAAGGGGTGTTGAGTATATCCAATGATGGCAACACTGTCTGTCATTTGTTATTCTCTTCTATGAAAGATAGATGTCATTCAAGAAAAAGTCAATGTCAAAAAAACATGTAACAAAATAGCGTCCTTAAAAGTGTGAATAAATAATCAGTTGTTTTTTTTTCTCAATAAATATACAATCATCAACTGTAATTCGCTCATTAAAACCCAATATTATTGGAAACAAGATATATTTTATCATCACCCACTCTTACATAAAATAGATATGGGTTACAATCGATTCTCATTGATCCTAAGGTACTTTACCACATAATTCAGTACCGACGGTAAAATAATGATCGTCTTTATGAAATATCACCTTTAATTGATGCTATTGTATCAAATATTCAAAATTTGTATACAACTGGACAAGCTGTTGCCATTGATGAGACGATGATTCTATTTCGAGCAAGGCTGCAGTTCAGACACTACCGAGGACAGTACAACCCAGGAAAAGCCCATAGATAGGTATGGCGTGAAACTATACAAGCTCTGTACACCTGAAGGATTCGTTTGAAATTGAGGATTCAACCAAGCTTTTTCAGGAAGCGACAAATATTAGCGGTAGTGAGAGTCTGGGAGTGAATCTCGCACTTCTATGGTCTAAGCTCCAACCAAGTAACATGGCCGATTTGAATTTCCGGTTGAAGTCTTTATAAAATATAACCTTTAATTGATGCTATTGCATCAAATATATTAAAAATTTGTATACAACTGGGCATGCTGTTGCCATAGACGAGTCGATGATTCTATTCCGAGCAAGGCTGCAGTTCAGACACTACCGAGGACAGTACAACCCAGGAAAGGCTCATAGATAGGTATGGCGTTAAACTATACAAGCTCTGTACACCTGAAGGATTCGTTTGAAATCTGAAGATATATTGTGGCCATATAAGCTGATCATATATATATAAGGAATAATACTGGTCCCACTACCGTACCCTAGGGTACTCCATACTCGATAGCTTTTGGTTCACTTGTGTCCGAGATGACAGCTTTGTCCCTTGAATTATTTAAATTTTTGATAGAAGGAATATTGTTGCTGAAACATATAAGTCAGGTGTTCTATTTCGGGGAAGGCTTTTGTAGTTTTTGGAGCATATTTATATGATTTTGTTATCTTAAGTGATTCCCTGTATACGAATTTTCAGACATATATTATAGTGTCATAAGAGGGAGGCTGAAGCCTCAAAGCCCCCTCACGCTACGCCAAACGCGTTTCGGGGCACTGCAGAAAGTAACATTATTGCTGTCACTTCCAGTTACTTCATTTTCCTTCTTTTGAGCTTGGGTGGCTGCAGCAGCTGGTGTTATCTCCCCACTCAGTCTTCCTTTTTTCTTAGTTTGCTTTATATTATTGCGGTTTAATATATTACATTCATCAGAAGAAAAAGCACCTTTTTCTCCCGTTTCCTTGGAAAATTTGCTCAGATCGGCAACCTCGCGTTTTTCGCTAGAAGTTGGTGGTTTTACCTCAGACGCATTTTTATTAGTGTTCAACAGACTAATGATTAATTGCTTATCACTTACTGTTTTTTCTAACATATGAACACTTTTCCTCAGGTAGGTGACCTCCATTTGGGCCAACTTTAGTTTGTTTTGAAGCTTGTCATTTTCGAGGTTGACTGACACTGATTTTTGCACTTCACTTGAAGAATCGTGAAACATGTCGGCATCCTGTATTTCTATTACCTCTCGAAGTTTATCCGTTACTATGACGTTCACTGGAACTTTTCTCTTGAGTATTATTTCTATTAAATAATCTTTTTTTTAACTTAGATAACTCAGAGTACATCTCATCAAAAGATGCCATGTTGCCAACAAGAAAATGTTTTTTCCTATTATTGGACGCAAAACGAATTTGGAAAAGGTTTCAATGAAATTTCATACTGTTTTTGACAGGCTCAATAAAATTGAATTTGAACCCACCGAAACAGTGTTGAGGCTGATGACAGATGTTGAACAAGAAGTGGACAAAACAAAAATACAACACTCATTGGAATGTGCTGCAAATAGATATCAGAGAGAGCGCCAGAATGTATTCAGAATATTGAAGTGATTTTTCCAGTAGTAGGCCATTCATTCCTTCCTGCTGATCGGGTTTCCGGTAATATTGAGAAGGAGATCAGAAAGTTAGAGATTATATAACAGCCAGAAACCTATATACAGTTATTATCGAAAGACGGGACAGCTGTCCACATGACGTAAAAACCACAACGTTTTTGATTGGAAAGAAACCATCTCAGATGTAGTGAGACAGACATTTTTCTTTCAATAACAAAAAGCGATCCTTGATAAAGAAAGAGTGGGGGATATAAGGTTTGAAAAGTGTCACGTAATGTTTCTGTTAATAAAAGGGACTGTAATTTGATAGTGGATGCAAAGGCGATTCGTTCAGAAAGAATGTGGGATTCAAAAAGCGGTAACTCTTGTACATGGGCTATTGTGATTATGGACGATATCTTTCATTAAGTGGTGATGAAACTTTAGCTACAGAAGCATTAGTGATCATGTTAGTCAGTGTTTTTGGTGAATGGAAATTGCCAATAGGTTATTTTCAACTGGAAGATTAAGTGCAGCATCCCAATCTTCCCTGATAAGAACTGCTGTACTATTGGATATGGAGGCAGAATTAAGAGTTTGGGGTGTTACTTGTGACGGAACATCCACAGACATATCTTCCCTAAATTCATTAGGGTGTTGTTTATATGGGACAGTGGAATCAATAAGGACCAATTTTAAACTAAATGATAGGAGCGAAGAAATTTTTGCAATCCTATAGTATATCCAAATCCAAGAGGCCAGCAGTAAACATTGCAGCATGCAGTGATCACGCGTCAAGAACGTGATAACGCAGAGGTGTACTAATAAATTCAATTCCGAGAGCGTTATATTTTAAAACTTTTTGAATGTTCCAGTTCCGGTGAAAAATATGTATGCTTATCTACGAGTCTCAGTAATGAACAATTAATCTAAAGTTCCCACTTTAATACATACTATGTATATAAATGTGTAACAATATTTTTTTGTAAAAGTGACTAGCCCGTAGTATCGTCAGAAGATGCTGAACTTTCTTCTAAGTTGACGATGACTGGTGTTATATCATCCATAATATTATCCAGTTTCCACATGTCTACCTCAACTTTTTGTTTGACATGTTCCACGCACTTTCTCCATCTTTCGGAAGTAACCCGTGAGAGAGCCTCTTGAAAAAGATTTTGGACGTCAGCCATTTTAAATGTGATGTTTTTATCTGCCACAAAATTCTTGACATCGGCCCAAATCAACTCAATAGGGTTCAGTTCGCAGTGGTAGGGCGGTAATCTAAGTACAGTAATATTTTGGGCCTTTGCGGTTTCATCCACGATGTATTTTTCAAAGTTTTCTTTGTTCTGCCTGACTATCTGCAACAATTGCGCTTTTATGAGGTCAGAGGTGGAATTAATATTTTTCTCCCTCAACCATTGTTGGATATCACTCTTTCTGAATTGTGAATTAGGAATTTTTTCCATTTTCCTTGAATGGTAAGGAGCATTATCTAAAACTAGTATAGAAAGTATACCCTCGAACCACTTTTCGAAGGACTGACCATCCATTTCTTCATGGTAGTCACCAGTTTTTTTGGATTGGAAAGTCCAGAGTCCTCCAGTTAAAAAACCAGTGTCACTGCCAATATGACACACTATAATTCTTTGCCCTTTGCCTGGAAAAATATATTCACTTCATTTGAAAAAGAATGTTGAAATTGTTTTCCACCAAAAAGGTACTTACATCAAGTTTCACAAAACTTTGATTGCTCGATCAACGATTTGGCATTCGATTTCCCGAAGGAAATCATTGAAACTTTCATATTTCCGAATATATTGGAGGAGTAGCAGTTGAGAATCATTAAATGGGAGTGTATAGATAATTATTTGGTGCAAGAATGATATTCAGAATACTTATGACCAACTTATCGACTGAAAACTAATTGACGTTCATCCGTCAATCGATCGTTGATTCTCTGATCAAGCCATAGACTAAACCCAAGAGACCCGTTTATTTACATTCAAAAGTGTCGCCTCTGAAAACTTAGCTGTCCGACTGTTTCACTGTCACTGGTTCTTATATTCCTATGTTGCCGAACTTAACAGTTTGTGAGATTCTCTCCCATATACCCGACAGTGAATTATTTTAAGAGACTAATTTCTTTCATTCTTCTTTCAATTAATTTATTGCACTTTGAAATAATGATAGTTTCTTTAAATATTCCATCAATAAATATGTAGCAAAATTTGTTATATAATGTGATCATACATTATACGCTAGAGGCCATGGTGTTAAAGGAATTTGAGCCAAACTTATGGCAACACTGCAAATTTCTTCTCCTTATGAGTTGAAGAGAAATGGAGAACGTGCTTATGCTCTTTCTCTGTTCGTTAGATTTAGAAGCAACACGTTGTCAGTAAACAAGTAGGTGAAAGTAGCTAAATCTCAGGATTTTTGTAAGAGTCAAGTATTGAATATTATTTAGTTTTTTCTAGGTTTATCTCGCTTTGTATGAAATATGGTTTATAAGTGCGAAGTTTGTGAAAAAGACAAAAATTCTTATCCGAATTTATCGTTCCATAGGTAAGTGTATTGTATTATATGAATGATTTAGTTAACGAGGTAATGTTGTTTGTGTTCAGTGGCGTAGATTCGAGAAAAATCAGAAACGTATATGATAAAATGATACTCGATGAGAATACATAATTGTACTTAAAACAGATTATTTGTAAAGAATTATATCATCTGTTTTAAGTACAAAAATATATAATATTAATAGTATAATTTTCATGATTCCAGGTTCCCGGGTGACGATGAAAAAAGGAGAATTTGGGCTTCTCTTCTAGGATGGTCGAGTATCTGCCCAAAGAAATTAATTTTTATTTGTTCGGATCATTTCGACTCAAATGATCTAGTGACCAGAGCACATGGAAAAGTATATTTGAAAAGAGATGCCAATCCGTTACCTCAGCATTCGTTATTTGAATCTTCTAACTTGAGGTAATTAGAATCTTTTTACTATGGTATTACATATTGACATTTTTTAAATTTTTTTCCGTTGTAATTCCATAACAGAATTGGACCTCTTCAATTCTGAATGCTATAAATTATTATTCGCATAATAATATGAAGCTTTTTGTCCAATATAATAATATTTATATAATATAATAATATGTTTTAGTGACCACTCCTCTAGGACAGAAAGCAGCCCCAATGAACAAGAGTCACAAGAGAAGTAAGTTATTATGATCTCTACATTTGAAATGAAATCTTTTCTCATTCAACAATTCACAATATTTCTTTGGAATATGTGACTATCGAATGGGGAATAAAATTAAAGCATTTTGTGATGTTCATTGCTCATTCTGAATTTTCCAGGGAAATGCTGGTTTCAAGTTATAATGCTGATGAGAACAAACCTGATGAGAACAAATCTGATGAGAACAAACCTGATGAGAATAAACCTGATCAGACAAATTCCTCATCTACACTTACTGCATCAGAATGTGAAAATGAAGAAAATAAATTGGAATTTATTGAACCAACTACACACAACATGCCGACCAGAAAGAGGTAAGATTAGTTGATTTTTATTGGAAAAAGTATTTTGATTTATGAACAAAATATCTTTTAATTACTGAATAGACTCAAATTCACTTTATTTATTCCAGAAAGAGGAAATACATTGCAGATTTGTCCAGCAGTGACTTCTCTACGCCAGAGAAGCGAAGAAGGAGTCTTCAAAATGTGAAAAGAGTTGTTGCAATGCAAAGGACAAAAATACGTACCCTCACATCAAAAGTACGTCGACAGAAACTCCGCATTACAACCTTGAAGAATTTGGTATCATTACTGAATGAAAAGTATCAACTCAATAATATTGTAGTTCCTCAAATACAAAGTTTTTCTACATTGGCTCAATTGAATACTATTTAAATAAATAATACATTTACATGTAACTGTTGAGCATTTCATATTCATATGGATGAAGATTAGACTACATGTTAGAAAATTCTGAGATAGAAATAAGCACTACTTCCCAATAATGCATTCATTATCATGGAAAAAATATTGTACTGAAATCACATACATATGATGAATCATAATCCTACTTGAGGATGCTTTCTTTTGATAATTAATGTTATCATTTTTCTTTACAGGCATCAATTCCTAAAACAGCAGGTGATATCTTCAGGCGGATGATGAGAGGATCCAGTAGGCAAAAATATGATCCCAGTTTAAGAACATTTGCTCTTACACTGGCCTTCTATTCGCCTAAAGCTTACAATTATGTTAGAAAAACATTCAATAATAGCCTCCCTCATCTAGGAACCATTTCTAAGTGGTATAGGTCTGTAGATGGAGCTCCAGGTTTTACAAAGGAATCTTTGATGGCCATAAGCCTAAAGAAATCAAACACATCTGGTCCTATATTATGTAACCTGGTTATGGATGAAATGTCTATTAGACAGCAAATAGAATGGACAGGGAAAAAGTTTACTGGTTACGTTGATGTGGGTACAAACCTGGACTCAGATAATTTACCGGAGGCAAGGGAAGTCCTTGTATTTATGCTGGTCTGCATTCACAGCTCGTGGAAGATTCCAGTGGGATATTTCCTGGTCAATGGTCTATCCGCAAGTGAGAAAGCTGAGCTGGTAAAAAAATGCTTGGAATTCCTTAATGAGAGTGGAATTATTATCACTTCTCTTACTTTTGATGGCACTGTAACCAATATCTCAATGGCCGAGAAATTGGGTGTTAATTTTAGTGATCATAGTAATTTAAAAACTCATTTCACTGACCCCATTTCAAAAAGGAACATTTTCATTTTTTTGGATGCTTGTCACATGATAAAGTTTGTGAGAAATTGTTTTGCCTCACAAAGTTGCATAACAGATGATGAACAAAGAAGAATTGATTGGATTTTTGTAACTCGAATAGTTGAAATTCAGAATAAAGAAGGACTACATGCATCAACTAAACTCAGACTGAGACACCTTCAATTGTCGAGGTGTCAGTGATGCTTTGAAGTTTTTGTGCGAAGACATGAAGTGCCCAGGATTTGAAGGATCCGAAGCAACTTCAGAATTTATTCTGAATTTCAACAATATGTTCGATATGCTGAATTCTAGGAATAAAATTGCCAAATATTGTTTCAAGAAAGCATTTTCTGCAGAAACAGCAAATTTCTTCCTAGAATTCATTAAGAAAATGAAAATTTTCCTTTTTGGTTTGAAATTAAATAACACTCCCATACTGCAGAGCCAAAGAAAAACCGGGTTTTTGGGACTATTAATATGTATGGAGAGTTTAAAACAAATGTAATTCGAATATGTTGTCGAAAAAAGATATTTGAAATACATTTTAACATATAAATTGTCTCAAGATCACCTTGAGTTATTTTTTGGTGCTATCAGAAGCAAGGGAGGGTATAATAACAATCCCACAGCAGGGCAATTCGAAGCCTCGTACAAAAGGCTTCTAGTTCACAGTGAAATTGTCGCTTCAGACAGTGGCAACGCTGTGAATCTAGGAAATGATCACAATTTTAACTTGCGGCTCAGGTTCAAGGATAACAACAAATGACTCTGGGAGAAATTTGGAAGAAGATGAAGATTTTATTAATTTCATGGAGAGGACTAAAAAGGATGTAGAAAATTATGATTATTATAGTACAGCATGGAATCTCACAATGTATGTAGAAGATATTGTGGGATACATTTCTGGATTTGTGGTAAGGGGTGTGCTCAAATGCATTACATGCATAAAATGTGCTTCTGTATTAGAAGGCAGCGCAGCTCTTTCTGACCTTCAAAGAAGAAAGACTTACTGAAATTTACATAAAGCAAGTGAAATGGTGACGAGTGTTTGTAAGGCGGCCGAAAAATATTTTCGTTTTTATAACAGGACCACCTCCGGAGTCTTGGATTCAAGAGTGAAGAATCTTATGGACATTTTAATCACAAACACGGTCCAGAATTTGAATGTTTCAGTATTTGAAGCCTTTGGAGATCATCTGTATGATGATGATCCACTGCAAGGGCATTGTATAGAAATCATAAAATTAATATTGAAACATTATTTTAAACTTACATTTACCATGAAACCGCCACGCATTTAGAATTTCTAAGAAAAAATAGATCTAGAGCTCTACTAAAGAAAGTAATATTGTTCAGGAATGAATAAATTCTTTTGATTTTAAATAAATTTTGTTTTTTGTAAATAAATTTTGTTTTTTGTAAGTAAATTTTGTTTTTTGTAAATAAATTCTGTTTTTGTAAATAAATTTTGTTTTCTGTGAATAAATTTTGATTTTTGAAAATAAATTTTGTTTTTTGTAAATAAACTTTGAATGTTTAAGAAGTAAATTTTTTTTGGTTCCACAATGTCAATACAATTAAAGGAGTTATTCGAATGAAATCACTTGAATATCTGAGAATAAAAATATTGCAGGGTGTGAATAGATAATTTCGAAAAAATTTAAGGGGTCAAAAAATAGTCTTTTTTTTTAGTAGTGCCTGCTTTGATTCAGGTGTCTAAAGGTAGCACCTGAAGAACAATATTTAATTTTTTCACTGGAATTGAGCTCCCATATAATGATATGGGAGCAAGAAAGGAATAGAAAAAATGTTGGTGTTGTTTTGCTATGTCGGCATGATATTCACCGCTTTTTAGGTAGATACCATCTTTAGGGAGCTTTTAAGCAGTGGCTGCTCAAAAGAGAAAAGATTATATGACAGGCACACAATACTATTTGTCCCCAACTATCTTTAATCATTTACATCATCTAAACTAGTAAAGTAGAAATTTCAACTCGCACGCCTATGGGCATCGAGAGGAAAGATTCGATACAGTGTTGCCAGTAAAGATGTCTGAACGAAGAGGTCCGATATTGTGTCTTTGTTCCACTCATTGTAAGGAATTTTAATGTGGGAGTCACAACAAAACAACAGTTTATAAGGGAATGTTTCGTCTCTTTGGGGTTATGTCTATGGATCAAGCTTTATGAAACCAAGGGTTAAACGAGGGTTAAACTCAAAATTCAAGACCTAACCAGACGGATTTTTTAATCCAGTAGGTAGTCCAGCAAGTAACGCTTGCCGAAAAGATGTAACTGTTTCATCGGTCCACACTTTAGATTTTAGTATGACCGGCATTTACCCAAGTTTCATCCAAGTAGTAAATCTTCCTGTTTTCATCACGGAAGGCCCTAATTTTCGTGAGATAGTTTCTTCTCCAACATTTAATGTCGTCACGGTCCATTAAAAAACTGTTGCGTTGGCGACGTCCATATTTGAAATTAAGTTTTTTCAATATTATAGAGAAGGTACTCTTCTTAAAATTTGGCAAGTTCGAGTCTTAATTAACTATTTTTAATACTTTCTCTATAGTCGGGTGTTCATTTCCGAAGAAAAACTCGTGAACTTTTCGCCGTATTACATTTTTATGGAAATCTGATAAGGACTCCCATTTGGTGGTCCGATTTTGATTTGTTGCCGGCTGTGATAGAACACCGGAATTTATGTATTCGGAAATAATTCTCCTAATGCCGCCCACAGACTTCGTTTTTTTCCATCCGTTCGAATCGCCGCGATTCGAACCGTCGTTCCAAAAACGCCAAAAACCGATGTGTGATGAAAATCCGACGATTCGGAACGACGGTTTTTCACCACACACATCAGTTTTTGGCGGTTTTGGAACGACAGTTCGAATCGCGGCGATTCGAACGGATGGAAAAAAACGAAGTCTGTGGGCGGCATAACACTTCGAGCTCCAATGCCAAGTCTCTCAGCAACTCGGAGTTCTACGTCCTTTAAACACAATCCTGCATTTTGAATAATCTCAATTTTATAAGTATTCAAAATCATTTCTTTTATCTCGGCACTGAAGTGTCGTTTCAGACGTCTCTTCTTTGGAGGACTTAAGTCAACACGCGATTCCTCAGCAGTATCAGTACTTGACATTATCTTAAATGCTTGTAACTTGAATAACTTGCTACAACTATAAACCAATTTACGAAAGAAAAAGCAATGAATGACCTTCTGCACAACAATTCGCATACAATCAATGAATCAAACGTATTGCGGTTCTGCATTACTCCCACCTGCAAACATGGCGTTCCTGAAGCTTTGACCAATAAGAGAAGTACCTCAAATAAGATCACGCGTTAGTCAGTTTGTTTACGCTGGCCTCTCGGATTTGGATAGACTATAGATGCATACCACATGCAAAAATTAACAAGAAATGCATTAGGAGAATTAAAAATATTAAACTGAGAGAAAGATAATATAGAATGGCGCTATCTCTAATCGCTAAATAATTTTCAGAATGAATTTAGATTCAAACTAAGAAATAAAATTTTGTCATATGAATTTCCATAAAAATATTATGAAAATTGAAATAAGTTGCCAAACCATATGTGCCCTCACTGCAGATGCAATTGATTTCCTCAGGTTGACGAAACATAATGATTTTCAGAATTCCGAAGCCACATTTGAGTTTATCAAAATAATTGATGAACTCTTTGATTTGCCAGATTTGGCTTCAACAATCACCCTAATACGAAACAGTTGCAGAATGCTATGCGGTCTATATTAATCCGGAATGATATAAAATATTCAAATAGTAGTAACGTTGTAGCCCTGCATGAGCAATCTGTTGGCTCTATATTCAATATTTGTTGGCCAAAAAAATCAAAAATGCTAACTGACAGGCAAGATACCAGAGATTCTGATGATCACATGGAAATCGATGTGACAGGTTTGAATGAAGATGATTCTGTGGAAGAAAATATTTTAATGTACATCTCTGGGTTTTTCTGTCATAAGATATTGAAAAAATCGAAATGTCTTCCATGTGCTGAAGGAGTTATTCGAATTGATGTTAGCGCACAAGAACACGACTATTCTTTGGATTATCAATAAGAGGAATAGTGGTGGTTTAATACACGCTTCTAAAAATGTTTTCAGATTTATAAAAGTTTCAGAGGAACAAAAAATTATTTCTCTAGAAAATATCACAACTCTAAAGAACTTTGATGAAACTAAAATAATGAATTCAGCTGCAAAGTATATCTACGATACTTTCATATTTGCTGATTTAGAGTGTACTCATAGGCTAGTGTTAATTAAATTTGTATATTGAAGTGAGGTGTAATGCTATAGCAAAAAACAAAAATTAAAATATCGTTAGCAATAGGCAAAAGTTCACCAAAATATTATTGTTCAGCAATCAATAATGGTATCTTTTTTATGTACCGCTTTTTCATATATTTTAATAAAATATACTTGTTGCACTATCAATCTAGTTTTTGCTCCGCATAAATACACTTTACTTCCTTTTTCGTGCATTGAAAAATATAATAATATTAATTGAGTTTAGAATTCCTTCAAAAAATGTTGATATTTCAGTGAATCTGTATTCACTGGTTAGACCATATCCAATCGTGAAGGTAGCATTCGAGGTAGGTTATCAGAAAGGTCTTGCAGACTCTCCTGCTTTTGACATATTCCTGCATAATGGCGGACAATTAAACATGTCTGACTATTCGCGGGCGTTGCTGAGGGGTTGTGACCGAGCAGTCGTAGCCATTGAAGCCGTGATTTCAACCGATCCATCTATTGTCCTAACAGAAATCAAGGCTAAACTCAACAGGCCTTGAAACATGTTCCTGTTATGAAAAGGACTGTAATTCGATAGTAGATGCAAAGGCGATTCGCTCAGAAAGAATCTGGGATTCAAAAAGCGGTAAATAAATGGGCTATTGTGATTATGGACGATATCTTTCATTAAGGCCCAGTTTCACAATCATTGGTAACCAGTGGTGGTTTATTAACCACTACCTTTGAGTTAACCCAAGGTTTAAAAAGATGCTCGTTTCACAACAAAAAAACGAGTGATGGTTTTTTGACCATCGGTTTAAATTTTTTTCTGAAGGTTGGTAATGTTTTTCGTGTACGATAGATCTACTTTTGGGTTATTTATTACTGACATCTCGTATTTCTGTGAAACAAGAACTTAAGAATATAGAAATTGTTATGAGTATGACAGAAAACCATAGATTAATAAAACGTATGAGCACCGTACGAATGTTTGATGTTCTGTGCTGATATGATTTTCATAATTGCCTATTATTATTATTAGGTTATTTTTCGTTTGGATTTTGATTTGAGTGAAGCTGAAGCGTTCGTTTTTTCTTGTGCGAAATAAGAAAAAACAGTGCAACTGTGCTGGACCAATAGAAATTATTACTTTATTGAAAAATTCAAACAAAATTGAGTTTTGCATTTATAACTTGAAGTTCCTTAAATAATTCATATCTATCTAGGTGTTTTCCTCAACAATTGTACAAAAGCCTATTTTTATTGATTATTTGAGTTTGAATTGAGATGCTTTGATCTATTTCAAAAATTCAAATTTCACCACTCTAATTTAATATATTTGCATAATAACTATTCATAAGATTCAGTCTAGTTCTTCTAGTTCTATTATTTGACAATAATTCTTGATCCCCTATGGGGCACAGCAACATTTTGATATGACTTCATTGCTTCTTCTTCTCTTCATGAAGGAGGTTCTCCTTCATTTTCATTATAAGATATGTTATGTAAAAAAACTGTGGACTTAGTCATCATCATTGCATCTATACTTTTAATATTCTCATTGAAGGAGCTGAGATTCTTCGCTTCCAACTGCCTTCCTTTCCACTGTGTTTCTGAATCTACAGAAGGAATCCAGGTCGACATATTACTCAAAATAATTCCTCCTAGCGCCAAATCTTCTGGGCCTCACTGTTTCCTCATCACTACTATGAGTATTCATCATAATCGTCCACGATAATCGTAAATAATAACTAATCTAATTAACACCCAATAAATGTGAAACGCTTCCTAACCAGTATTCCCGAAGAAATGCTGACTTGTCTCTGACAGAACTCAAAATATGTTATCTATGCAGAAAAGCATACGCCACGAAACTTCTATGTCTAGGCAACTCATAGTTAATTCATGAAATTTTCGGGGTTAAGTCAACCACAAGTTTACTTTAGGTCAAACGATAAACCACACTTTGCGAAACAGAATTTTTGATTTAACCACTGGTCACTACATAACTTTGGGTTAACCATATATTGTGAAACTGGGCCTAAGTGGTGATGAAACTTTAGCTACAGAAGCATTAGTGTTCATGTTAGTCAGTGTTTTTGGTGAATGGAAATTGCCAATAGGTTATTTTCAACTGGAAGATTAGGTGCAGCATCCCAATCCCTCCTGATAAAAACTGCTGTACAATTGGCTATGGAGGCAGGATTAAGAGTTCGGGGTGTTACTTGTGATGGAACATCCAATAACATATCTTCCCTAAATTTATTAAGGTGATGTTTATATGGGACAGTTGAATCAATAAGGACCAATTTTAAACTAAATGATAGGAGCGAAGAAATTTTTGCAATCCTAGATGCATACCACATGCAAAAATTAGCAAGAAATGCATTAGAAAATTTAAAAATATTAAAATCAGAGAAAGGTAATATAGAATGGCGCTATCTCTAATCGCTAAATAATTTTCAGAATGAATTGGGATTCAAACTAGGAAATAAAATTTCTAATAGGCATATGAATTTCCATAAAAATATTATGAAAATTGAAATAAGTTGCCAAACCCTAAGTGTCTTCACTGCAGATGCAATTGATTTCCTCAGGTTGACGAAAGATAATGATTTTCAGAATTCTGAAGCCACATTTGAGTTTATCAAAATAATTAATGAACTCTTTGATTTGCCAGATTTGGCTTCAACAATCACCCTGATACGAAACAGTTGCAGAATGCTATGCGGTCTATATTAATCCAGAATGATACAAAATCTTCAAATACGTTGTAGCCCTGCATGAGCAATCTGTCGGTTCCATATTCAATATTTTCAATCCTGTTAATGAAAAAGACTGTAATTTGATAGTGGAGACAATGGCGATTCGTTCAGAAAGAATCTCGGATTCAAAAAGCGGTAATTACATGGGCTATTGTGATTATGGACGATATCTTTCATTAAGTGGTGATGAAACTTTAGCTACAGAAGCATTAGTGTTCATGTTAGTCAGTGTTTTTGGTGAATGGAAATTGCCAATAGGTTATTTTCAACTGAAAGATTAGGTGCAGCATCCCAATCTCCCCTGATAAGAACTGCTGTACAATTGGCTATGGAGGCAGGATTGAGAGTTTGGGGTGTTACTTGTGACGGAACATCCACAAATATATCTTCCCTAAATTCATCAGGGTGTTTTTTATATGGGACAGTGGAATCAATAAGGACCAATTCTAAACTAAATGATAGGAGCGAAGAAATTTTTGCAATCCTAGATGCATTAGGAGATTTTAAAGTATTAAATTCAGAGAAAGGTAATATAGAATGGCGCTATCTAGAATCGCTAAATAATTTTCAGAATGAATTGGGATTCAAACTAGGAAATAAAATTTCTAATAGGCATATGAATTTCCATGAAAATATTATGAAAATTGAAATAAGTTGCCCAACCCTAAGTGCCTTCACTGCAGATGCAATTGATTACCTCAGGTTGACCAAATATAATGATTTTCAAAATTCAGAAGACACATTTGAGTTTATCAAAATAATTGATGAACTCTTTGAGGTTTCCCTCGTATCCATTTGCTGGGGGGTATAAAAGCCCCTTATTTTTCAATAATATTTATAGGAAAGAGAGGGAAATTATGCCATACATTAAGTATTTGCATCAATTGAAAAACATTCATAATTGGGTTTACTACAACAGTGAAATCCATTTTCGAAATTGCAAAATTAATGTTTTGAGAAATTGCTGGTGTTTCCGATAGATGGCGTCGGAATCGAATAAGTCACTGTAATTCATAATTTGTTTCATGAAATATATAACTAGATTATATAAATTGATTCCATATTCTTCAGCTGACGAGATCTTTCAATGTAAATTTTATTCTTTTTCATTTCATTTTATAATTCTTCAATAATTTTTTTTATTCATCTACTCTCTCTCTTCTCTCGTCAGCGGTTGACAACAACATACTTTTGTTCATGTGTAAGTACATAAATTGTGAAAATAAACTTGTAAATTTAAGTGTTAAAAGTAACACGTACGTATCGTTCAACCAGTGCAAGAAAAATACAGTCCACTCTATCGATAAAACATAACCAATGTTTGTTTCTAATACACCCCAAAAATATATTCTGACTTATGAATTTTCTCAGGATTTTCTAGATATGTGTTTATCGCAAGTTAGGGGCAGATTTGGCTTCAACAATAAGCCTAATACGAAGCAGTTTCAGAATGCAATGCGGTCTATATTAATCCGGAATGATATACAATCTTCAAATAGTAGTAACGTTGTAGTCTTGCATGAGCAATCTGTTATCTCCATATTCAATATTTGTTGGCCAAAACAATCAAAAATGCTAACTGACAGGCAAGATACCAGAGATTCTGATGATCACATGGAAATCGATGTGACAGGTTTGAATGAAGATGATTTTGTGAAAGAAAATATTTTAATGTACATGTCTGGGTTTTTCCGTCATAAGATATTGAAAAAATTGAAATGTCTTTCATATGCTGAAGGAGTAATTCGAATTGATGTTAGCGCACAAGAACACGACCATTCTTTGGATAATTACAGTATAATCAATAAGAGGAATCGTGGTGGTTTAATACACCCTTCTAAAAATGTTTTCACAATTATGAAAGTTTTAGAGGAACAATACTTATTTCTTTAGAAAATACCACAACTCTCAAGAACCTTGATGCAAATAAAATAATGAATTCAGCTACAAAGTATATCTACGATACTTTTTTATATTTGCTGATTTAGAGTGTACTCATAGGCTAGAGTTACTTAAATTTGTCTCAAATTTGTATATTAAAGTGAGGTGTAATGCTATAGCAAAAACCAAAAATTATAATATTGGTAGCAATAGGCAAAAGTTCAGCAAATTAATATTGTTTAGCAATCAATAATGGTATCTTTTTTATGTTATTGAATTAATAAAAAAATTCTAAAACAGAACATTAGTGCATAATAGAAAACCACAAAGTTCTTTTAATCAAAAGTATTCCTAATTGCTATCTGACCCCAACATTATATATGTAAAAATTGTGTCAGTGATGAAAGGATAAGATCCTTTCACACAAAACTTATTTTGTTTAAAGGCCAATAAACAAGTGTTCTATAAAATTTGTGAATTTTTTTAATAATTTTTCTCTCCAGTTGAGAATCAAATATTTTTAATTTCCATTGAAGAAATCGTAAGAATAAAGGAATTTAGTGTTTCCATTTCATTGAAGAATATGGAATTATTTTGCCAAATGATATCAGAAAATGAAAGTATTTCTCATTCATCAACTTTTTTACTTCGACAAAATAATACCAAGTGTAACATCATCAAACTTAAAATTTTATGCCCTCCGCCACTGCTAGAGGTCGGCCATATTGAACCTCCATTCTCGTTACACTTATTTGAGCTGATGCTCCTTCTGTGGTTCTTTATTCAAAGGTGACAACCTATAACCTAAAAATGCATTCCTCCTTTGGTTTTCGTTTCGTTACTCGTCTCGTTGACTGGTTAGTTTCTGTTCTTTCTAGATCTACACTCAAATTAAACTCAAGCTATTTTCACTATTTTCTATTATATTCTTATTCAGTAAATTCAGTTCGGTATTCATTTCCATTTATCTTTGTTCATCTGTTGGATTGCCGGTTGTTTAGTTGTCTCTTCTTTAGGTAAGTGTAAACAATGTAAATTTTATATTCATATTCATATAATGACTACTTAGTGATTAAGACATTGCTGTAGAATAGTGAATTTTTATTATTTCTATATTCTAGAATCATGTCTAGTGTTGTATGGAACTTTTTCAAAGAAATAGACAAATAAAATGTCTCCTGCAACCTTTGTGGAAAAAATTACAAAAGTAGTGGAAACACATCGAATTTATCAGCTCATTTGAAGAGCAAACATCACCATGCGTTCGTGCAAATTAAGACCTCAAACTCAAGGACAAGGGGAGCGAATAAATTGCCAAGTCCAGAGGATTCAGAAACTATTGAACCTCATCCAAAACGAGTAGCACAAGCACATCCAGGTACAGCTATAGCAGGCTGTTCATTTACAAGAGGTTCCACTATGGCTAGTACTACTAGTAGTACTAGTACCATCTCTATCTCTACCGAGGCACCTGCTGATACAGAGGAATGTCCTGAATCTGGGAATAATGATCATACTACTGTGGGTACATATTACAAATTATATTTATGTAAGACTAAGTGGCTTTAGTGTTTCCCTATAAACTAATAGTCAGCTTACTCATGATGAAAAGTTGGAAATGGATAGTTTTTGATCCATTTAGATTTTGCGTTTTGAATTGATACCTTTTATTTTTTATGACAAATGTAAAGATTATGTACGAATGACAATCGATTTATTTTCAGACTGAAGAAAATCAGAATAGAGATATGTGGAAACAGGCCACACTTATGGATGTATTGGAAATAAGTTCTAGTTATGCAGGTATTTTTCAACGATATTAATATTACTATATTGTTTATATATTAGCCCTATTCTTTATGTTCTGATTTTATTATTTTGCAATTCAGTTGGTGGTCAAAAAAGCAGCCAAATAAATCGAGCCTTGATTTATATGATTTGCAAGGACAATATGCCCCTATCCTGTGTGAAAAAATGTGGATTTAAGAAGGTAATGAGTGTCACTTGTCCACGGTATAAAATTTCATCAAGATCGACTGTAAGCCAACTACAATATTGAATATTATATCATATTTATTTTGTCATTCATTTCTCAATACAGATAACTGGCTTACTCGAACTGTGGATGACTGCATTCCAGAACAAGAAATGGTGACATTGACAGCACGGAGAATGTATCAGGTAAAAGATAAGAAAAGAATGAAATAAATATTATAAGACCTGCTTGCCACTAAGCTAAATTCAGAACTGAATTCAGCATACTGAGAAGAGGCTGTAAGTTGTGAACTTAAACTGGATTTCTTTCTTCTGTTGGCACATACAGCAGGTTATATTGAAGAATGTTTTGAAAACATCACCCAAGAATTCAAAATAGAAAAAACACATTCTGTCAATAACAACAGATGGTGGGGCAAACATAGTGGCTGCTGTGAAGCAGTTCTTGGGAGATGGAAGGAGAATTCCATGCATTGCGCACTTATTGAATTTAGTTGTGGATGGTGCCATAAAAGAGAATGCAAGGATTTCAGAATTGGCAAATAGGGTGAAAACGACCTATTTTAAACAATCAGTGAATGCAATGGATGATTTGCGAGCAGAACAAGAGGGCCAGAAGAAAGAGGGACAAGTATTGACGCTTATCCAATCTGTGAGTACTAGGTAGAATTCCTGTTTGGATATGCTGGAGAGGTTCAGTGCGTTGTCAGCCATTGTGGCTAAGATTTTGGCCACAAGAAGAAACACACCTGACATGGTAACATCGGCAGAGTTAGGTGTTATAAGGGACTTAATTGTTCTGCTCACCCCATTTGAACAAGCTACTGAGGAGGTTAGTGGAGATCAGTACGTGACTGCTAGTTAAGCAATTCCCATTGCAAACTTACTGCAGAAAGGTTTGGAGCAGGTAAAACCTTCTTCAGAATTAGGTTCTGCAATGCAAAAAAATTTGCATAACTTGGTAGTTGCTAAACTAGAACCACTAGAGCGCAATCCCTATCTGTCAAAAGCAACGATGTTGGACCCTCGTTTCAAGCGGATTCATTTGAAGTCATCTGTTGCTGTTCTATCGGAGTTGACCAGGGAAATACGTGCTGAACACAGGGGCAGAGGGCAACTTTCCCCTGAACACACAACAACTACTGCAGTTTCGGATTCTGAAAATTTTCCGCCATCATTGTGGTCTGGGCACGAAAAGATTGTGACAGATATTGTTGCAGCTTCAGCTAGCACAAGTTCACATGCAACATCTTCTAGTGGTGGTATGCCTAGCGAACTGGAGCAGTATCTGGATCAGACAATCATTCCAAGAAAGGAGAATCCCACCAAATTCTGGCATGATTGTCGCCATTTCACGCCTTTACTATCAGAAATTGCTCTGAAGTACTTGGTACCCCCTGCGTCCTCTGTTTCGTTAGAGAGGGTGGCATCAGCTGTGAATCTAACAGTTCCAAATAACAGGAGTCGACTTACTGCTGAGCATGTCAACCAAAGAGTATTCCTATTATCCTTAGCTGACAAATATTCGTTTGACTAATAAATAATTGAAATTTTTAATCATTGCTTTTTATTTCAAATAATTATTCTATTTATAAGAGATTACGTTTGTTGATTTGGATAAACCTACATACGGATGGGAGATAATTTTTGTGTATTAGGCCCAATATGACGATAATCTCTCAAAAATCGTACCGATGTAATGATAAGGCGATAATCTCTTGAAAATCGCACCGATAAATCGATATATCGATATATTTTTTTTTTAATATCGATATCGATATTGAAAAAATGTATCGATACGATATATATCGATATTTTTTTCCGTTTCCGACATCCCTAGATCACGAAGTATTATTTTTCATCCTCACCCAACCGCGCAAACAGGCACTTCGGGGAATCCCCTTCATTCCGTTTGCGATCCTCATGAATACGTTCTTAGTTTTCAATACACATCAGTGTCGCTAGAAGTGAAACGTATGATAATATAATCATGGTGCCTAGAAAAAGATTTCTGACGTTAAAAGAGAAGAGGGAGCTGATAAATATTGCAGAAAAAGACAATTAATCAGTGCGCAAGTTAGCAGAAAGATTACTCATTCCTTCCGAAGTTATTAGAAGTTTAATTGTTCAGACCAGTGAGTATAAATGTTGATTAATTGTGTAATACTTTCTAAATCTTTTAGATTTAACATAGGTAAAACTCAGGCGGCAGAAATTGTGAAACACAAAGATAGAATTCGCAATATGTGGCAATCTGGTGATAGTCTACAGCAAAAACTCTGTAGATTGAAAAACATTCCAGAAAAAATCGACAGAAAATGTCCAGATTGGTTTACCTGAGTGAGGAATCAGAAAATCCCGGTTTCAGGACCACTGGTTAAAGCGAAAGCGAAAGAAATTTCCAGCAGTCTCAATTACGCAAAATTCGGTGCTTCTAATGAATGGTTGTAAAAATAGAGGACGAGACATAATATTAGTTTCAAAGCTGTATCAGGCGAATCTGCGGATGATGTAGAAAATGTGAAAGAATTCTCACAAAATTTGCTATCTCTTCTTTTGGGATATAGGCCAGATGATATTTTCAACGCAGATGAATGCGGCTTATACTTTCGAGCACTACCAGATAAAACGATGGCACTCAAAAAAAAAAAATGCGTTGGCGGTAAAATGTCAAAAGAAAGGCTCACTATTTTATTATTATGCTAGTATGACTGGTCAAAAAAAAAATTATTGGTTATCGGAAAAGCCGCCTGTTCACACGCACTTAAAAATGTTTCTCTTGAAGATCTGCCAGTTACATGGAAATCTAATTCCAAAGCATGGATGACTGGCGTCATAATGAAGGAATGACTCATAGATATGGATAGAAGAATGAGGTTTCGAAGGAGAAAAATATTGCTGCTTCTGGATAATGCTGGTTCACAGCCAAAGATGTGAATCTAACGAATATAAAACTATGTTTTTTACCACCTAACTGCACTTCGGTGTGCCAACCTTTGTACCAAGGCATAATAAAAAATGTGAAATTTTTCTACCGAGACTTGATTCTGAAACATGTTCTATCAAAAATGGATAGTGCTTCATCAGCTTCAGAATTATCCAAATTAATGAAATCATGATGAAATCGAATTATGGTTCGGTGGTCAAAAATTCCAATTCTCATGACTACCCGACCAGAGGCGCGAGTAACATAATTCCCTCAGCCGACCCCCTTGCGAGATATCACCCCTAAAAGGTGGTGACTAAAATTCAGTTTTTATTTTTTTTCTTAAATTCCAGTAGAGCTAGAAACTTGAAATTCTGTGATTTTCGAGCACTTGCAAATGACTAACCACGGGTATCTTTTCAATATTCCTGTTACATTATACGGGGGCGAAATTAGCAACCCCTACTTTATTTCATATCAAAATTTTTTTCATGAAATGAAATTATAAATTGGAATCCTTGTTTTGCTCATTTTTGATAGGATTTATAATAATTGCTGAAAATTATCGCCTCCAGCCAAAATACATGAACGTAGTCTACGTGTTATGGAATTCTGGTATTTTGGAAGAAGAATAAAAACTGAAATGTGAAGTGCACATTTTTCAAGTAAGCAGTTCAAATGTCTCCATCCACGTAGATTATTGTATCAAGGAAGCATTCCTTGCATTAAGGGACCACGTGGGAATGAAAACGAAGAGTTTTCCAATGATATTGTCTTTGAAAACATTTCACTCGATAATATAGGTAAGTCAAACATTTAGTTAATTCATATATTAATATTGTGGATATGACTCACATTGAAAATCCATTTTTATAATATTACTCTTTCCAGATATTCCTTCAACATCGAGTGATGCGTTCTCATTTGACGACTGATTCAACACAATTTTTCTACCGGCTGCGAAAAAACTGCCAGGAACCAAAGTTCTTATTGGAGATAATTTGTCCAGCCATTTTACGGAGTCAGTTTTATCAGAGTGCGACATTCACTTCAGGCCTTGGATGTAGCATTTTCTGGACCATTAAAACGATATTGGCGTGAGATATTAGATGTAAAATGACGGTGCGGCGTAAATTACAAACACTAACCAAAGAGGAATTTCCCCAAGTTATTATTCAAGTTATACACCAAATTATATCCAGCAGGGAATGAAGTGTCAGCAGATATGGAAGCCGGCTTTAAGGCGTGTGGAATGTATCCATTAGACACACAGCATCCCCTATTAAGCTAGCAGAACCACTTGCGGACATAATTATAGGCTAATTTATTACTCCAATTGAAATTTTTTTGCTACCCAATTTTTGGACAAATTGGTGGTTTTGCTAGCTTAACGTGAAGCTAGCAGAACCCAGAAGCTAATAGATTATTAAGCAGATATCTGACAATATCATGCTTTTAGGCTCATTTGAACATATTGCGGATTTCCCTAGAATGAGTTTTAGAAAAAAAAAAGGTTCTGCTAGTTTTACTGTCAAGCTAGCAGAAACAAACCGCTAATACAATATTTATCCAGAATAAGATCATACTTTATGGCTTCGAATTTTATCCACCAAGATCCTTTGGTAGCATTGGGCATAATGAAAAATAAGAATTAGAAGGATGCAATTCACAATATAGGATTCGACCCGTTTTTTGTTTTTTTCGGAAACAACAACCAGACCCATGTTTACCGCTCTAGTGTGAAGCGAGGGCATTAACCTTTATGCATTGGTGCAACCGGAAGTATTATCCAAAAACTGAAAAAAATCGATGTATGTACTTCCAAACACATATTTCTCTATAATGAAGTTATCCATACTGGAAGGTTGCAATTTCCGATAATGCAGATGATAAGTGAAGTGCACAATACTAACATTATCGAATGCTGGTTAAATGAATGGGTTAGAATAAATTAATCCCCCATACCCAAAGAAGTGGTATGTGACTCTTCACGAGCTTTGCTTAATGCAACAGTAAGTAGTACATTTAACAATTGAGAATTACAGTGAATCTTAGTGGAGTGAGAAAACTGAAAAATGTTACATTAGAATAGATTGCTCGATTCTGAGTAAACTGAATACTGAATATGCCTATTAAAAATTATACCCGGCCTTGATTAGACAACTCGTTCTGAGTCAAAATGAAGAGGATATGTCAGTGTACTACTGAGGGAAGTCTTCGAAATGGAAAATCGTCATCTTGCAACAACCACAAAATGAAAATGCGAAAACTTCTAGATCCGGCGGCTGATGTTTTGGATGATGATATGGTTGAGTTCCCCATGAAGGATGAGAGCATTTTTTACTCGAAAAATAAATTTTCGAATAGATAGACAGTTTGGACATTAATTCCCCAGTAGGGGAGGCTGGGGCTTAATTAACAGGGGTAAGTATCAACAAGCGAATATCTCGAAAACTATACATGCTGAACCTACACCACGCGGTTTGAAACGCCATCTAGATCACGCCACTTGACTCGGGATTGGTCAGTTTTGCCGTGAGCGTCTTGCAATCGAGTTGTGTCCCGGACCACTTTATTACGCAGGTAACGAACATTTTCAGCCGTGAAAGTTTTTGATTCATACTCGAAATATACGATGTTATAATTATGTTTTTCATTTTTCTAGAAGTCTATTTCATACTTGATAAGGTTTTGTTGCTCAATTGATTATCTCTTCAACAAATATTTTTCCATGTTATTTGCAATAAAAAATGTTCCTTTGGGGCTAAATTAGACGAATAGCCGGGGTTAGAATTCACCTATTAATACCTTCCCCAGATATGGAGGCTACAAACAACAAAATTATAGACTTATTTGATAATTATTATATGTTCTTTTTTAGTTCCATTTTCTTTTAGAATGAGAACGTATAAACGAAAAACTACTCGAGGAACCAAATCCGTAGAGGTCTACGAGTTGGCTTCGAGGGAAGTGATGGAGAAAAATAGAAATTATAGAGATGTAGCAAGAGTTTGAGCTGTGTTACGTTTCACTTTTCAAAGTTTTACAATGTTTAGAATGTACCAGAATCCTGGCAAGTTAATCAGATGGCGGGTACTGACTGGTTTACTAATTTCATGAAGAGAAATCCCAAGTTAGCGATACGAAGCCATGAAGCAACCAGTTTAAGCAGAGCTACTTCATTCATCAGAACTAACGTGGAAAACCGTACAGAACCGTGCTGGAAAGATACACCTTCCAACCATCTCAGATTTGGAATGTTGATGAAACAGGTACCTGCCTTCTTGTCTACATACAAATCTTTTTGTTGTGTAAGTTCTTATATACTGTTTTGTTAATATGAGAATTTTTTAGGCATCAAAACCGTTAAAAAGCCGAAAAAGATTGTTGCTGGAAAAGGCATAGAGTAGATCTATGCTGTAACATCTGCTGAAAGAGGTGTACTAGTTACATTAGCAATTGCCACAAATGCTATTGGCAATGCCATACCCTGTATGTTCGTCTTTCCTCGTATTGGTTATAATGAAATATTTGTTAGGAATGGACCACCAGAATGCATAAGAGTCGGAAACCAATCAGGCTGGATGACTCAAAAAGAATTGATGATGTGGTTGAGTTCCCCTTGGAGGATGCGAGCATTTTCTATTCGAAAAATAAATTCTCGAATAGATAAGACAGTTTGGGGGGAAAACAATAACTCAATAAAGTCCGAACTGAAGATGGGGATGATGACAACTCCCATTATTTCCCAGAATTGGCCAAAAAAACTTTTAAATGACCTCAGTAGATGTCCCTTTGGTCATGTTCTGCTAGGCTAAAATTTGGTTATGGGCGAATACCAGCATCTAGTGCTCCTGTAGAAGGACATTCCAGCATAGTGAAAATTCAAATTCTGTGCTAAGTCTATACGAGCAGATAATTTCATAGAAATGTATTGAAAATATTTAGAAGGAAATTTGAATATTGTATCTTCCGAACTGAGTCATCTCACTAAAGACGAAAGAATCGAAAAAGATGAAGAAACGGGCGGTGCGATATTGACAACCCAGGAAGATGAGAACTGGAAAGGCCTAGGCAATAAAAATGAAAAACCGAAGTCCTTATACTTGACGAAAAATTATGATGTTTTCGATGCACTAGATGATCTTAAAAAAGTCCAAAAAATCCCTCCAATCAAAAATGGAAACCATCCGTTTCTTCAGGTAAGCATTTACAATCAAATATCTCTATTAATAAATTAGCCTAAAATGACCCTAACAGAGATTTAGCTACTGTAGAAAAGGCGAATAGGAAAGATCAGAATATTTACACTTACACACATTTACATGATCAATACCCGTCAATCATGAGAAGAAAAACGACGCCCTTTAAGCTCAAAAATGGTGGATTAAAAAGAATCAATAAACTTATTGATATTAAGGAATTGCCACGAAAACTAGAACTTGTAGTTGAGAAAAAAATTACAAATAAAAAAAATTCTATTTAGAGAACTTTGGTGGCTTCAAGTCGAAGAATTCGGGAAGATCAAGAACTGTAAGTTTCGCAGTTATGACATTGTTTTTTTGGAGGTGCGATATGTACATGTAACTTGGCGTACCTATGTAATGTGATTATGAAATTAAATGATTATTAATAATTTTCGAGTACATATATCATTTCATTATGTTACTTACAGAAGTATGGAATAAAGTTTGTAGTCACACAACTAGGTTTAAATTTTCTCTTTAACGCTATCGAATTTAGTTGGACTGCATATCTGATTAATCTCAACATCTTAGAATTCACATAATAGTTGACCTCCATACCAGTTAGAGTAACTCAAAGTTATAATTTAGTCTTGAATTCAGATTTCATTTCTTCTCACCAAAGAAGGGTAATGTAAAGTAGAGAAAACAACATCTGGAATTAATGTAGCAGGTAGATTCGACAATGAGAGAAAGTTCAATTATCCATATTTTGATATACGACATGTCATACATATTAGAAAAATCATACATATTATAATAATCATACTTATCAGAATAATCATACATGTTAGAATTAAGAACGTCCAAATAAGTTGCCTTACATTCTTATTAAAACCTGATTTATACATTCATTACACTGAATAATGGTACCTGTTCACCTGCAACAAAATAGTCTCGTGAGCAGTCTCAAGCACTCTTGACACAAGTCAATACTAGTCTCTGAGACTGAACGTATCTGAAGTGCTTAGATGAACAACGCCCTATGTGATTTATCACACCTGTGATTTATCACAGGTGGACACTTTTCATAAGGCTGCTCTACATTATCCTGGTTCACAGCCAGGGTATGTGCATTTTCCACTTTAGGGAAGGTATGACTGTATTCTTTTACAACTGTTTAGGAGGATTTTTCAGTATTTCATTTCAACGAAAATGTGCTAGGGAAAAAATATTCTCCACGAAAGCATATACTTGTATGGTATGTTTAAACTCAACATACACATATGCTTCTTTAGTAATAATCTTTTCTTGTATTCGAAGGATTCGTGAATATGTAATTTATTCATTAGTAACTGCAAAGAGTACACTGTCATTGTACTTATGTCTGCTACTTCAACCTTAGTTTGTGTTATTTTATTGGTAATTTGAGAAATAACGTTAACTTCACCCCTTTCTTCTTTTCAACCATGCCTAGCAAAGAGATATCAAAATACACTATCAATAAGAGGATGGAAAGTACATTTTCAAAATAAATGAGCAGATAAAACAATCAATTGTATTAGTTATCAGACTCACCACTAATGTAACTACTTCAAGAATGGGCTGGTCAGGTTGCACTTAGACTTGAAACAAAACTAACTCCTCAAAGTTCAAAGCAAAAAAATTCCTGGTTTTTCAGAGTAACAAAAAACAAAACAAACTAAACATTTAAAAGGAAGGTTAACCGCATAGAGTACAAACAATCTATGGTTAACCGTTAACCGTAACAGGTTATCATTCAGGCCAAAGAGTAAATGTTTTCTTCTTTTTCCAAGTGAACTAAGACAGTAATAATAAGTTCAACAGGAGTGAACTTAAAGAAGTCACAGTCCAGGACAACTCTCGCATTTTATAAGGAATTGTGCTCATAATTTACAATGATTTTACATCGACCCTAGTAATTCGCGAATCCAAAAATCTACGCGTCACCTAGCGGCCAAATCACTAACCTCACATTTAAGTAGTGAGATTTGAAATCAACACTTTTGAGTTTGATATTTTCATTACATATTCGCAGAGGCGGATTTACCATAGAGGCTCAGTAGGCTGAAGATTTTGAAAATCGGCGTGAGGGCGAAACAGCAAATTAACTACTCTTTTATATCTATATTCGATTTGGCCTATATATGAAAAGAAATCTTAACAATTAGTGCATTATTATTTAGCTGGTTACTAGTTGTCCGTTTCCCTCTTATTTCGGCCGCTCTAGAGACTACTGAAACTTGGTGAGGATGAAAAAAAATTGGGAAACCAGATTCTGAATCGTTTGGATGTGTTTCTTAGTTCTTGCGAAAGCTTGTCTCTTTTGTATATATTAGTGTCACCTAATGAACAAAATTTCGATCATATGACGAAATAATTGATGAATTCGCTAACAGAAAATCGCGCAGAGACACTGACACTTTTAAGGTTTTCCTATTTCATCAATGTCCGTTGGATTGTGGCCAAATAATAAACATACTGAGTCTTTGACTCGTACAAATATTTCAACAGTAGGTTCTTTAGGTCGAAAAAAAAAACTCTCTTCCCATACTGTTACAAATTTGATTCAATATACTTGAATCTGCACCTCCTTTGATAGCTACCGGAGAGAGAATGAACCTCTTTTCGCATAGGCGTTCGAAATAGGAGAAAATACAGCAGTATGATAACAAATTAAAGATAAACTCAACTGGGCTAAGAAACGTCCTTACCTTTAGTTCTATTAGCTCCTTCGTAGCTGGGAGATCTCTGACGACGGCGTGGAGGGCCCTCCAAATATGGAACACACGAACTGGCGTTGCACTGTATTCCCCAAGAAGACACAGGACGTTCAAAGTCACAATTCAAAATTGGCGATTTTTGAATTAACAAAAATAATCGATATTATGGCGTGGTAAACAATTATTATATGTCTCTTGCAGAGCGTTAAACGACGAATGCGTGTTCCAGATATGGAACATATGTGGTTGGGCGTTTCTTATCATTGCCCACTACTTCATTCAATAATGAAAAATGAAAAATTAAAGAAAAAATGAAACCTGCTATAATTTCTCCTAAACAAACAAAAATTTTTATGAATTCTGAACATATTCCCCCCCCAAAGGCACGCTAGGACGTGGCTTTAATAAAAAGGCAGTAAAATAAACAAAAATACATGTACCTAGCTGAAACCAATCGAAAAAAAAAATGAAACAAAAAAAAAATTGAAAAATTATCAATTACAAAAAAAAATATCACCACTTATGTTCTCAAGCTAGTCCAATGGTAGGGGACATAATTTATTGAGAGGTCTTTTAAAGACACCTGTTTTTACCCTTACCGTTGCAACACGTGCAACATTATTGTCACCTGGGTGAACCTCTACAATGCGACCCATTCGCCATTGCAAGGGGGGGTGGTTGTCGTTCTTGAGGAGAACCAAAGTACCAATCATAGGATTGGCAGACGAAATCATCCACTTATTACGCTGTTGCAGCGTATGTAAATATTCAGATTTCCATCTGTGCCAAAAATCCTGTTGAAGGCGCTGAACTAATTGCCATCGGGAAAGTCGTGATAACGGAATATCAGTTAGATCGAAATCTGGAACAGCGTTGAGTGGCTCGAGCGTCAAAAAATGACCTGGTGTCAGTGCACTTAGGTCATTCGCGTCAGAACTTAGTGGAGTTAAGGGCCGTGAATTTAATATGGCTTCAATTTGCGTCAGTACGGTATTGAACTCCTCATAAGTGAGGATTTGCTCGCCAATTACCCTTTTCAAATGAGTTTTTACCGATTTAATACCCGATTCCCATAATCCCCCCATATGTGGGGCGTTTCCAGGAAGAAAATGGTACTCTATGCTTTCTGTATTCGCTGTGGCTTCCAACATATTTCTAATTTCGTTGGAGGAGCCTACGAAATTTGTACCTCGATCGGAATAGAGGTGAGTGCATCTGCCCCTACGTGAGACGAACCTCCGTAAACAGGCAAGAAAAGCGTCACTACTTAAATCTGATGCCAATTCTAAATGAATGGCCTTCGTGGCCATGCAGACAAATAGACATATGTAGGCCTTACATGTTTTAGCGCCTCGGTGTCTACTCATAAATATCGAAAAAGGACCCCCATAATCTACTCCCGAGCGGAGAAAAGGTTTTACTTGAGAAATACGTGGCAAAGGCAAATTACCCATCATAGGTTGAAAGGGAGTAGGATTTACCTTCCAACATTTGAGGCATTTCGAGAGTACGGATCTAACAGCCCGACGTGCCGATAGAATCCAGAATTTCTGCGAAATAGTGAATTGAGTCATTTGCTTACCGGCATGAAGCAACTTTTTATGATAATGTTCTATCAACAGTTCGACGAGACGACCTGTTCTTGGGAGCAAGATAGGGTGTTTTCTATCGTAATTCAGATCTGAATAAGTTAACCTACCACCGACTCGTAGGATCTGATCGTGATCAAAAAAAGCGTTCAGTTTACGAAGAGGCTTTGAAAAACTTTTAGATGAAATTTCCGGTTGAAAATAACTAGTTTGCGTGTGTTTTACGAGCAAATTCAAGGAATTATTCAATTCAAGTGAGGTTATAAACCCGGAACGTTTTTTATCTGGATTTCTGCTGTTGTGAATGAATCGTAAGATGAAGCCCAAAACCCGCTGAAGACGTGAAAATGACGATACGCGTCTCAACAGATCATCTAACAAGCTCGATTCGCCCGTAACTAATAGAACGTTTTTGCGTTCCTCTTCATCTGTTTCAAGCTCAACTTCCTCCGGTTTCCAGACTGGATTCAAAATCAAAAATTCAGGACCGTGAAACCAAACATTATAGACCATATTAGTGAGGTTAGGCGGGAATTTTGAATCGCGATCCATCCGTGGATCTGGTCCCTGAATTCCCTATGCATTTCTTATGGGACTAAAAATGCCGCGTACTTCTCGAGTGTTTTTGGATATTTTAGCGAATTTCTTAAGATTTATTTCTATTGGAATGTGTTCTATGATCCTTTCTTAACAAGTTGAAAACAAAATTTCGTAATAAAATGGTATATTTTTTTTATAATTGATCAATATAAAATTGGTCGGCAAGATCCATGGAAGTTTGTCGTAGCTTCATTTCGTTTCTAACCTCTGAAGCTGACATCATTCTAACGCGCAAGCGTAGCATGTCATTTTCTTTGTTACGGTTCATGATTGACGTATAGCAGAAATGATCTACGACATACAGATATATTCCGTATAATAATGTGTTCAATTTTGATTTTAGGACATATAAAAGTATATTGTGATGTAAAATGTACTTGGAAACAACCTCTAATAATTGCGGCACCCAATTTTGCATGTCTTTATATTAACATTCACTTCTAGCTAGCGATATTCCATCTTAAAGTCGATTCCTATGTAAAAAAATTTGAATATGGATCTCCCGCCAACTGAGTGATTCTAACCTCACTAATATGGTCTATTATTAGCTAAGAACTCGGATGGGAACAAACCGCGAGAAGCCGCGTCGGCAGGATTCGAAGTCGATCGCACATATCTCCAATGTGATGCATCGAGACTCTCCTGAATAAATGCTACTCGATTTGCCACAAAAGTCTTCCAACGATTTGGATTAGCGTTCAGCCATGCTAAAACTATCTGTGAATCGGTATAAGCATAAATATCCTTTACTGACATCTTCTTCATCAAAATCGCATGAACCCATTTGACCACCTTTGTCAATAAAACCGCTGCACAAAGTTCCATTCTAGCTATGGAAATTCTTTTAGAACAAGAAGCTACTTTAGATTTGGCGCATATGAGATTGGACTGTACGTATTCCCCTCTTACAGTTCTCAAATATATAGCCGTACCATAACCCCGTTCAGACGCGTCAGCAAATGCGTGAATCTCAATGATATCATTAATATCCCAATCAAAATAACGAGATATACGGATTGTTGACAATAGGTTCAATTCATTTTTATATTTCAACCAAACTCTTGATATTTCCTGATTGGGTGCATCATCCCAGCCTAAGCCCAAGAGCCACAATTTCTGAATAAGATATTTACAAAGAAATGTTACTGGTGTTAAGAATCCCAAAGGATCAAAAATTCTAGCTAATTCCGAAAGTAGATTTCTTTTCGTTATGGGGCGTTCTATAGGATTGACCTTGAAGAAAAAGCAATCTGTGCTCGAATCCCAAAAGAGACCCAAAATCTTAATAGTAGTTTCTGTACCTGATTCGAATGAAAGGGGATCAGGGGAAACGTGTTCCCGAGGAAGCTCCTCCAAAAATTCTGGCTCATTGCTAGCCCATTTGCGAAGCTCGAAACCACCTCTAGACAAAATTTTAATGAGCTCATTACGCAGATTCTTTGCTTCAGATAACGAATCACCCCCGCTACACACATCATCAATATATGTATGGTCTTCCAGTACCACTGATGCTTTTGGAAAAGCTTCTTTCTCGTCAATAGAAAGCTGACGCATAGTCCGCAAAGCAAGGAAAGGTGCGCAATTAAAGCCGAACGTTAAAGTCAGCAAACGAAGATCCATCAAAGGATCAAGAGGAGAAAATCGGAATACTAGGCGCTGATAATCTCTAAATTCCGGTGCTATTAAAATTTGGCGATACATTTGTTTAATATCGGCAGTGAAACAAACTTTGTTGAGTCGAAAATTCACCAGAATGGTGGAAATATCCTTCTGCAATTTAGGACCGATGTATAAACAATCATTCAAAGTCTTGTCCCGATTAGTCATTTTTGCCGACGCGTTAAAAACTATCCTCAACTTTGTACTAACTTTGTCCGGTCGCAAAACAGCATGATGGGGTAGATAAAAATTATTTATTTCTTGCGCCGGTTCCACTATTTCCATGTGTGATAGCGCTAAGTACTCTTCTATAACCGCACAGTATTCTTTATGCAAGTCCGGATTTTTCAGTAAACGACGTTCCAGTGAATGAAAACGTTGAATGGCTAAATCACGGCTCTGCGGAAATAAAGGACACGGTTCCTTGAATGGAAGTGGTACAACGTAACGTCCCGTATCGGTTCGATAAAAGTTTTTCACAAAAATATCCTCACAAACATCTCTTGACGAAGAATTTTCATCAATATTCGGAATCGATTCAAAGGCGAAAAATTCTTTCATAGTTTCATTCAAATCCTCAACACAATGTGTTCCGCAAAATAATGAATTAACCGAATGAACAACAGTATTTATCTCCTTTCTATTATCGATCTTTCCGATCAAAACATAACCGAAAATTGTGTTGAGGGCATCTGAACCTCCATTCTTTCCCGGAATACGATTCTCGAGCAAAATCTTAGAAAACACGTCGGCCCCTAACAAGATATCAACCTCTCCGGGAATATAATACCGAGGATCCGCCAATTTTAAATTATTCAGATAAGCCCAATAATGCGAATCAATTCTGCGCTGAGGAAGATTTCCACATATTTTAGGAAGAATAGTTGCGTTTACAACAAGGGTATCATCCCTTGTCCCGATTGGCCTGATAAAAAGTTCGACATTACCTAAATTTGGTAATTCAAATGCATTTCCGATTCCGTTAATAACTGTGTTACAAGATGACTTAGTTAAGTTCAATGAGGAAAAGCATTTCTGTGAAATGATGGAAATTTCCGAACCAGAATCCAACACCGCTCGAAACCGTTTAAAATTTCCCTTGTCCGTTTGGACTTCTATTGAGGCAGTGCAAAGTAATACCTGGTGCTGTGGTACCGGGGACGAGGCTGAGCACAACACCAGCGAGCGTGGCGTTTGCGTCGATGTCGTAGGCGAATCCTTCGGACTGCCGCGAATTTCTGGATTTCCAGTGGCGTCGCTATTAGAAATTTCACGATCGAAGTGCAAAGTGGTATGATGCATTCTGCTCGAGCATTTTCTGCAACAGGACTTAGATTTACAACCTTTTATATCATGAAAACTGCTCAAACAACCGAAGCACAAATGTTGATTTTTACAAAAGAGATGGCGTTCCCGTGGTGATTTGCCCAAATATCCACTACAGTTGTATGTAGGATGATCCGCATTACAAAACGCACATTTAGGATGTTTGGATTTACTTTGTGCTATGAAAGTATTCCTTTTACGGTTTTCGATCGCATGCGTAGATTTAGATGGTAAAGCTTTAGCGTGAATACTGGTGTTTAAATTGATCAATCCGTTGCAATGTTCTTCCAAAAAATCGAAAACGGTTTGATAAGAGGGTATAGCAGTCGATCCATGTTCTCTTTCAAAAGCACGAGACGTATCTGGATCCAAGCGAGAAAGCAACATATGCGTTAAAACGAAATCACAACCAACAGCGACATTCATATTTTTCAGGCTTTCCAAATTTATATCAAAAGTATCTAACAATTTTCGTAATTGTAAAGGATTTTCTGTTTTGATAACAGGACAATTTTCGATTTCTAACCAATGTGCTCGAGCCTGAGCGCGAGGGTTAGTATATCGCTTCACAAGCGTATCGTAGGCAATTTGATAATTATCTGCGGTTGCATTCAATCTCTTTTAAATCTAAGGGGGTACTTTCAATCGATGAGCGCAAATAGTTGAATTTTTCAACGGGTTGAAGACTATTATTGTTATGAACAACCGCATCGAACATGTCTTGAAACTGGGAAAGTCGCGAATATCCCCAGAAAATTTATTCAGTTCAAGTTTTGGCAACTTTACATGTGGTAAATCTGAAGGAGCCCGGGTAGCGTTTGAATTCGAAATAGTGGTAGAATTGAAGGGATCTTCAGAGAAAAGAAACGTATATGTAGAACGTATATCATAATAATACTCTAAAAATTGAGCTTTAATCAAATCTTCATTCTCTAAATCATATTCTTTATCAGCGGAATAAATCCCTACTAAGGCACTATGATATTTCAAAAATTCTTCTTTAATGTCTTCGATGGAGGAATATCGAACCCTAAATTTGGTTAACTTTGATTTGTCCTTTTGACACTCGATGGCTAGTTCTCGTAAAGTATTGATTTCATTCACGGCACTCTGCCTTAAAGCGACATTACGACGTAGTTTGTCGGACATAATGAATAAGTTTATTCTTGTAATAGAATGAAAAGAGTGCGCCTATGAAGGGTATACAAAAACCTGATGTATATAAACAATTGGCATATGTGGCTTGAGAACAGAAGTCTGATAAGGATGCCTTTCACCCAGACTGCAAGTGATAAATAAATTCGATTCTTTGAATTTTAAAAATTTTGAGAAGTGCAATTATTCTGAAACTTCGAATAATCAAAAATTGATCATAGATACCTATATTTTCCAGACTCCTCAATATCACTTTGAACAGTCACAGAGGAAAAAAAAATATTTTTTCTGTTTCAATTATTTTTTCTTGTTGAAATTTAAAGAAAAATTGAGCGAAAAGGTTGCAATCTCTATCCAGCTCGAAGGACCATGTTACAAATTTGATTCAATATACTTGAGGTGTAAGAAACTACAGAAAATAAGCGCACCTCCTTTGATAGCTACCGGAGAGAGAATGAACCTCTTTTCGCATAGGCGTTCGAAATAGGAGAAAATACAGCAGTATGATAACAAATTAAAGATAAACTCAACTGGGCTAAGAAACGTCCTTACCTTTAGTTCTATTAGCTCCTTCGTAGCTGGGAGATCTCTGACGACGGCGTGGAGGGCCCTCCAAATATGGAACACACGAACTGGCGTTGCACTGTATTCCCCAAGAAGACACAGGACGTTCAAAGTCACAATTCAAAATTGGCGATTTTTGAATTAACAAAAATAATCGATATTATGGCGTGGTAAACAATTATTATATATCTCTTGCAGAGCGTTAAACGACGAATGCGTGTTCCAGATATGGAACATATGTGGTTGGGCGTTTCTTATCATTGCCTTCTACTTCATTCAATAATGAAAATGAAAAATTAAAGAAAAAATGAAACCTGCTATAATTTCTCCTCAACAAACAAAAATTTTTATGAATTTTGAACACATACCATTCTTTCGAATTCGGCCCTGATAAAAAAATATAGACATTCAAGGTTTTCATAATGAGTTATGTGCCACCCCTGGAAAAACTAAATTACCTTCAGATCAACTATCTAAATCTCTGACACTAGACATCTGTGGATCTGCATTCGGTTCCCAATTTCTCGAATTTCACAGATATTTTTTATTTTTGAACATCAAAGTACTCGAAAACGGCGTATTATACGAGAAAATACTTTTATTTTACAAAACGTTCAAATATTGGTTTCAGTGCAGAACTAAAAATATCAGTGATGAGATTCCAAAAGCGCTTACGCTTTAGAAATTAATTCTTCCATAGTATGTTCTATAATCGACTAAGTAGAAATAAAGGGAAACACACTATATTTTATTATATTTTTATGCTTAGGCGATCGATTTCAGATTATTCCATCATCAGGCCAGCTCTTCAATAATCAAAAAAACATAAAATAAATAAAATATATCGCCACATATCCACTAGAGAATAGTTCACATCCTTTCTATATTGCAAAGATTTACATGAGAGATTAGACCAAACTTTGTGAAAATACAAGTATAGTATACGCTTACAAGAAGACGACACAGAACATTGGAGAACATATTGATTAACAACAGCACAAAGCCGAAATTAGAAGAACAAAGCGGAATTCACCAAATAACGTGCACAAATGGCCCCTCATTTTGCATAGGGATGACTACACTTAGTGTTGAAAAAAGATTCAATGAACATAGAAAAAATAGACCTCATTCAGCCTTAGATTTACATATTGAAAATTCTAAACATACAATCAACTACGACAACATAAAGATACTACACAGAGAAAATAAATATTACAAATTAACCTTACTCTAAAAGAACAAGAGATCATGAAAAATAAAGATAACCCAATTTTATTGAATGATTTCCTAGAATTTTATGGAAAAAATGTTTTTAAACTTATAGATAACTAAATAATAAAACCAAATTCAAACTTTCCTGATTGCAGAGCATATGCCTGAATTTGACGTTTGAGAACTGATCTTAACCGTTTCCTGTATATTCCCGATTGACACCACGCTACTAAGAACAACAAATAAAATATTTTGATATAATCTCAGAAGTTTAATTAAGAAAACTAAAGAACAAAACAGAAAAATAGACAAATTTTAGTAGAAACAATAAATAATGAAGAACTATTTGGTCCATTTCAACCTCCATACGACAGTAAGTCTCATAAGTTTCATAATCTTAGCCTAAAGAATAAAAAATAAAAAAGAAACATCCTAGTGGAGAAAATATTGAATATAATGTAAGCAAATCTGATATTTATCATTGTGTATTTTCAGCTGGCCTGTTGATGGAATAAAAATAATCTGAAATCGATCACCTAGTAATAAAAATATAATAAAAAATAGTTTCCTTTTATTTCTACTTAGTCGCTTATGTTACTTTTGTGAATCAATGTTTCGGGACTGACGAATTTCCGGATAAATTAAAAATAAGTGTCATTGAACCAATTTTCAAATCGGGGGACAAAACCGGCGAGGTAACAAACTACATATGTACCAATTCGTTCAATATTTGACATAGCCAAAATAATAAAAAAATTAATTGAGGCCCATATGGTGAACTTTTGGCAAAACACAAAATGCTGTTATTCTGATTGTCAGTTCGGACTCAGGTCAGGCAAATTTGTCTATATATCGGCACAAAGAACCAAATGAAAAACTTACTATCCTTTCAGAAACGTTTCGGAAACTTTCATTTTCTTCTTGAGTCTAAAAAAATTGGAAGACAAAATCACTTAGGCATTCAAGAAGAGTCGTCAGGAATACAAACGTCAATAATAAAAATTTTCAATAAAAAAATAAATTATTGTCATAAAAAAAATTTCCTGTAAGGAGAAAATTCAAACGAAAAAAACCTTAACATAATAAGGAAATGATAAAATGATGATAAAAGTTTAGATTAGTGACCACCTCAGATTTTGTCGTCGAATTTTTCTTATATGAAGTATTGTATGAAAAATCGATTGGTTCATGTCTCAACTTCGGGAGAGTTGTAGTTTGGGAGATATGATTTTTTTAAAGTTCTTATAAAAATTGCGAATATTCGGTATAAATCAGTCGAATTGTAATATTTTCGCTGTTCAGCGCTTGAATAACTAAATCCAATCGTTTATTCGTTTGATTAATATCTTAAAATGGTATTTTCATGTACAAATATGATTTTTCACTGTCCCAACCTAAACTAACCTAACCTAAACCTCATAACCATCTTTTATATTTTCATCGAAAATTGAAAAATTTCCCACATTTTTCGGAATAAACTAACTGAAAATGTTAACTCATCGAATTCTTTTAAGGCCAACATTCGAATTCATTGAAATTAATGAAAAAATCGAAGACAAAAATCCAAGGTGGCACTAAAGCAAACGGGAGGAGATATTTTTTAAATATCACATCAAAATATATGCAATATAGCAAAAAGGACAACTCACCACATCAGAATAAAAACTACAAATATTAGAAATACATTAGTTACATGGAGAATAGGGCTCAAAAATAACTGAAAAAGCACATCGAAATTTTATCAACAACATGAGAAAATCTAGAGGTAAATAACAATGAACGAAAGATACACACATATGGTCATCATCACAGTCTAATTTCTTTTATCAAATTGCAATATACAGTTCTCAACATATCTACATCTGTTCTAAAATGGTAAAAATAAATTTAAATGGTAAAAGACCATTTAAATTCCAGCTCAAAAGTAAATTTCAAGTCAACATGATAACTATTGGAAATTTCAAGCACTAGTTGTAGGCTATCCTCAGGAATACTCAAAATGATGTCATCAACATAAAAATGAGGTACCACGAAATTCAAACGAGTCAAAGCAAACCTAATAACAGCATCCATAACAATGTCAGCAAAAGCAGGTGAATCGGGATTACCCACTGCAGATCCTCTGCTTTGAATGAAAAATCTATTGTCAAACCTACAATAGCTGTTATCAAAAACAAATTTCATAACATTAACAATTTGATCCTTGCATATATTAACTTGAGATTCAATGTCATCTCAATGTTCGTCAATAAGACTCAACACCAAGGACTTGGGAAGTGAAGAGTGAAACAGCATCAAAGCTAACCAAAACATAATTGTCAGGGATATGGTGAGTATGTGAACTTAAATACCTTATATTCGAAAGGGTATCAGACAGGAAACATTGTACGTATACTCCATTCTATTTTATTTTAGCACCCGGTTGGCCATGGAAATTTTACACATTTCACGTATAGTACGAAAATGTGGGGTTATGAAGCTTGTCAAAACATTTTTGGTTTTTAAATCAACGCTATGTTGCACGTTCTACGTAAAAGTTTCTGTTATTACGTATTTTATCACGATGTCGAATCTCTTCGGAAAACATGTGACGAACATAATTGAAGTTTATACCAACTAATTCAAGGCATACCAAACCCAATTATTTGCATGGAAAATACAAGAGATCAGTATAATATCATAATATGCACTAGCTTGAGGAGAGTTAATGTTCGTTATATTCTTTGGCTAAAGTTTGAACACGTAACCACATCAGTTGTAGATTTCAAAAATATTAACCCGAAGATGACATGCATATGATGCAGTGGTTGGAAATGGGTATCTCCCGAAGGAATTAATAGATAATTACAAGAATGTTAAATTCTTCACCAAAATTCATCTTGCATCAATATAAGTTAAAGGAATTTTCAAATCAAGATGAACTTCTCCCTTGAACAAAAATTTCACATGAATAAAGAATTAACAGGAAAGTTGGCCCGTATTTGTGGCTGTTCATGTTAATACATTGATATAATAATAATAATTAGGTATTTATTGGTAACTTAAGACATTCACAATGTATAGGACAAATGAAATGAAAAATAGAAAAATCAATTTTATGGAACTTCTACTATGACATTCATCGAAAATCCTGTAGTAAACTTTTCGCATTAATTCACTCAAACATAAAATTCTCAAATGCCACCACTTTTTTTGGGTCTCCCAATAGAAGGAAATTCTTTGTCATCCTCTTCAGTCTTCATTCACAATCTTTCTGATTTTGGAAATATTCAGCTGAAATATGAGTCCATTAGATTCAAATGAAACATTATATAAATTCTCTTACATTGAATATGTTCGCTGCCGGCTGACGTATTGTGGATTTTGGAATATCAGGGTATAACTATTTGAATGAGCGAACCTGAATTCTAAATAGCACTTCCTGAAACCCTGTCTCTTTTTTTGAAACACTTTCGGCATTTTCTTAATAAAAATTGATATTAGTTGTGGCAACGGCGTTATGACATTAACGACATTTCATGAGTGCCAACCTTACTCCGTTCTAGTTGAAAAAACTTGAGAAAATTATTTCATGGCCAACCGACTGCTAAAATAAATTTGAATGTAGTATAGATGCGCCACAACATGATATCACAGGTCTCAGACTCAGAGGGTGATTTGTCTTTGTGCAACTTTACGAGTAACGGAGCGCCGTAAGGTTTATAAATGAGGTTCAGAGACTCTTGTCGGGGTAAATCCAGGGTGCTAGGGTTGCTTACGGTACATGGCCTATCACAGCCCTCTTAAACACAAGAGGGCTGTGGGCCTATACGTGCACATTGAACTCTATGGGAACTGGAATGGCATCGCAAAATGAGGAAGAGTGAAAGGGAAGATGTAGAGCAACCTTTCTCTCTCGCACGCCGTTGCTATTAGCAACGTAAACATTTCAATGTGCGGGAATGAAAGAATGAACTATTCGAACTGAAAATATTTGACGGTTTGATACTGATTGGAAAAATTCATTTCTTCCTCTATTTCCCAAATTGTTCAAATCTTTCAACGAGTCGGTTCACAATAATAGTATATTATTTAACGAGCGGTAATGTAGGTCATAACTCACGCAGATGAAGTTTGCAGCGCGAGCCGCAGGCGAGTGCTGTAATTCATCAAGTGAGTTATGACCATTACCGCAAGTTGAATACTATACTTTATCTACGACTTTAACAATAAATACTAAGATACAAGTACAGAGAAAGAACTTTATTGACAAATCTCAATAGTGACCTATAACAGTACTATAAAAATTTCTTTGTAGCCTGAGGAAGGCGAAATATAACGCCGAAACGTCGCTCTAAAATCACATTGTTTTGATTCAGTTCCTTAAACCGAGATTGGTCTCCATTTGAAATTTCTGGAAGGAACGAGAATAGTTCATTAACGTAAAAATCTTAGTTTAAATTTTCGGGCGATAAATTCTGTATGGTAATATTAGCAGCTCGTCTTACTTCTGGAGGTGTACATAATACTTCATCTTCATTATCTGAATTAATTCTTTCGAGCAAAATATCCACAATAATTAGGTATCAACTTAATTTGAAAACGTCAAAATTATTCAAAAGTGACATTCCTCCCCTCAATATCAATAATGGACTGTTCCCTTCGGCCAACCGGCTTGTAGAAAAAGCACAGAGCCGGTTCGTAAATAATTCCAAGAATCTTTTCCGATTTATTATAGTGAGTTATAGAAGTGAGTTATTATAACTCACTTTGTTTGTTTACAAATACTATTAATTGCTCAAAAGCATTTGAATAATGAATATATAAATTAATAGGAGTAGATAAAAATAATTAATCATTAGTTTGTCATTCTAAACGAAATTTCTAAAAATTTTGCACTTTTTTTAGTGATTTATGATGTTAATCATAATTTCCTGAATTTCGGGAACGAAATTTTTAATAATCACCCTTGCAGCCTTGATGAATTAATAAAATAGAAGCTTTAGAGTAATTTCAATATAAATATTAATTATAATCTTGAGGCAAGAATATAGGAAATGATCTTCTGAAAAGCCTCGGATAAAGCTTTGGAATCATATGAAAAGCAGCAAAGACAGAGTTGTCTCTGGAGCAGAGACAGTCGTCTCTGGTGTCAGTGCGAAAGATTTTAAATATTCCAAATAGTTCAATATATAAAAGGAATCATTTCAAAAAGTAAAGAACAAAATTGCTGAAATATTTTTATTTAAAATAATTGGGACAAGAATGTTACATTTCCTTAACAATTATTAAATAAAATTAATTTAGTCATTTTCTGACGAATAGTAGAGGATCCCCATGAAGTTCATCATTCATTAATTTTGATTGATGGAACATTCTACACTAGCCCTAGTGCACTCTTCATGGTCGAAATAAATCCTAAAGCGAATGTCTTTCGATAGTGAAAAACAATGTTGGTATTATCAAATTCCAATGATTCTAAATATTCTATAGTTTCACTGAAAATTTCCTCAACATACCCCAGGGAAAAAGATCTAATTGGAGCTTCAAACCCTCTCCGGAACAGATTTCTAGAATTAAGAATGTCAAACACTCTATCAATTTTTCTAATGAATTCAACGGTAGCGGCACTATCTTCGAATTGTAAGTTCTTACATTTGTTATCAAGAAATTCCATAGCATCTGCTACCCCATTACTCATTGTTTGAGTAGCTAATCTGACATTCATAATTCTATTTTTATAATTGATATGCTGAGATGAGAGGGAATTAGCCAACCTTAGACCTTCCTCCATTTGAACTTTTTCTAATTCCTTGACAAACTGCCAAGAAATGTTTCCTGTGGGGGACTGCAAATTTTTTTCTGCAAATGTATTTCTACGGATACCAATTTTTCCTTCCTGTAGCTTTGGTCCAAAGTTGTAAAGTAAAAGGTTTTCGGAGAGGGAACCTAAAAAAATGAAAAACAAGGCATAATTCCTAATTATTTACTACTTATCTCCTTTTGTGGATTCTCACTTCTGTAAAACTGTTCAGGATGGATTGGTTTATGTGATACCAACACTTCACAGAAAAATATTATATTATATTTATGTCCCCTGCATTATGGCATCCGTTTCCAACACAATACTGGACCATTGTTGTTATGAAATTCTTCTTATTCAAAATGTTTTTTGTTACTGCAAAAACCACTTTTGTCACTCTGTGAAACACATAGACTTAAAAAACACTCACCAAAAAACTATATTTAATCTTTGATTTAAGCTTTGAAAAAGCACAAGAAAAAATTCTGTTCAACAGCTAACTTGACTTGATATATAGACATTTTTGAGTTTCTTAGGAAAGTAAATCGGAAGTATATGGCTTCTAAACAATTTTTCACCATGATTTTTACTAAAATACTGACAAAAAGACATTAAACAATGTAATTTAAAATTTATCTACGAAAATGACATTTAAATTTAGGTTATAATAGTGTAAACAAAAACACGCTAGAGAGAGAAAGGTTGCTCTACATCTTCCCTCTCTCTCGGTCACAATTTTCGACGAATTTTGCTACCTACGAAGCCATTCCAGTTCCCATAGAGTTCAATGTACGTGCATGAATGCCTTCTCTACCTTCACAGAAATAAAAATGAATTCCTTAGAAATAATAGAAATTTCACATATAACACAAGAACAGCTAATATTAGTTACCCTCAACATAAACTTACATTTACTGAAAAGAATCCATTATATATGTGTATAAAGGTTTTCAACAAATTACCGGATTATATGAAAATAATAGAAAATTACAAGATATTCAAGGTGGAAACAAAGAAATTTTTAATAGATAAGGAATCAGATAGTTTGGGAAATTATTTGATGTGATGGTATTTATGTATATAAGACACTATTTCATTTTGTTATTTTTTGTATCATGAAATTTAATTAATCTGAAATAAAGAATCCATCTATCTACCTCGGAACATCTATGAACAAAATTAATTTTTGCGGCAAATTATTTTCTGTACTTTCTTTGACAAAGTTTACCCAAAAATAATTTATTTATTTATCTAACTTACTGAATCAGTAGAGTTGAAATAACCCTAAGAAGTAGTTAGGGGGATGGAATTTGAGCAAAAATGTATTGAAAAGTTTTTCTGTGAAATCAATAGTTTTCGAGTTATTTGCGATTGAAACCTAAGATTTTTCACCTAAAAAAGCCACGTTTTTAAACATGTTCTCACGAATAACTGAAAAACTATGAGCTTTATCGAAAAACTAGTTCTGTTATAAACAAAATTACAGCCTATTAAAAAACAAAACAAACTAGCTGTCAACGAACTATCTTAATGCAATATGAACCGAGATATGACTTATCTATGTTGAGTATGAATTCGCAAACTACTGAATGTTAAACGTTCAACATCAAACAGCAGAAAAACAAAAACAAATAAGACAAATTCGGATAAAATTTATAGGACATTTTTTGAAGTATTTGAAAAGAGCTTCCGAATCAACTCTATCAAAAATGAATTGTGCAAATATTGACGGAGCTATGACATTCAAAACTTCAATATCGTTATTTTTCAGCATAACATTTTTTAACAATTTCCCCATCATTACCACCAGAATAGAGAATAGACGTAATCTGCAACGGATATAGCTGTTCAAACCCTTCACCTGTCGTAAAAATTGACGAGGTTGATGATGATTGGTTAGATTTAATTTAGCATCAAAATAATATTTATTCATATACTATGACAGGAAAATAAACTATTATTTTTATTAACATTCGCTTCAAACAAATGAACAAATGAAACAAATGAACGATAAATACTTCTAAAACTTTCAGGGATGGGCAATGATAGTAACAGAAATGACGATCGTTATATCCGTCTGGCACTTTTATGTTGCAAATGTGCTGAAGAGGCAGAATAACCTGCCAGGAAAGCATTTCAGATTTCAGAACTTCAGAAGTAGGTTTATATCAGTTTCATGTTGGCTATACTATATTATCTTTAACTCGTTCCTCGATCATCAACGTCACTTCAAGATCAAAAGCGTTCTTCTAAAAAGGACATATTTCTTCTCATCCCAAAAATAAAAGCAACGAATATTCGATTTCCAAAATCATAGGATCTCATTGAATAAAAGGTATCCAAGGTCAGCGCCAAGGCCGAATTCATCATGACATAGTGGAGAAATGTTATGTAATTTTTTGTGCCGATCCATTACTTTTACTTGTTTCGAGTTGCATGGGCTTCAAGATCAGAAGGAAGGGATAAATTAAGGTCATATTTCGAAATTTCTCGCTTTTTTCATTTTGGGCGTCTAAAGTACGAGGTTTCCCACGAAAAAAACGCAATTGACCTTGAATTGACCTTGAATACCAAGGTCATGGTCGAATCCATAGTCACCATCTGATAGCCAGAGAAAAACTCTGCAACTTTTATTCGAAAACTTCTTCTCTAAAATGTTCTCCTGCCAAGTTATTCTAACAATTCCGATACTATTGTGATACCCTGTATATTTTTGAAAAAATTGACATATTTCCAAGGAAGCAACGATTTCTGATGGGTAAACATTTTCATAGGGAATATAAAGAATCTGATAAAATGTTTTTTTCGAAATTGATGCATGTTCGGTGGGTTCCTACAGTTTCTCATTTTACAGTCTAACCATTGTATAAAGACCAGTGGTCTTAGGATCACTTAACGTCTCTAATAAGTTCTCGTGTCGGACAATAAAGATCACATTTTTCTTTGATACTCATCTCTGTACATAACAACCGTTTTGTTTCCTTTATCAGACCCAACAATACAAATGTCATTATTATTCTTTAAAAAGTCTTAAGTTAATCGACTCCAATGATTCAACATTTTATCAACATAGTGCAATGATCAACGACACTAGAGATTGGTTAGGAAATTATGAATCAAATAACACAGACGAATGCCATTACGGCCATCAATGTCCAAGTGATCCTGACCTCTGACAAAACATTAAACATCAGCAATGAAATTGGAAAGTGGGAAATCGAACTTATCATAAAGCAACGAAAACTTAGGTCCTAGTGATAGGAATGTATATACTTCTGGTGGAATATCACAGTGAGAGCAGTTTATCAGCCCATCAGACATTGCGACAATATCGACCCGCTGGCAGTTATACATTAACTTGCCAAACTTAGAAATATTTCTTATCCTAATCTTCAGAAACATGCGGTCAAAAAATACCTGCTGATGACGACAGAAATCATTCACATACATGTGAGATGCAATCCGACGCGTACGATACATTTCAAGCCTTTTGATCTCCCAGTTAACTTTGGGTTCCGTTCCAAGTTCAAAATTTCCCTCTTCAACCTGAACCTGTTAAGGGGAAGTAATACCTCAAGAATCTCCATTCAAAAACGGCATTCACTAGTTCCTAATTTACGCTTTCAATTTCTTACGTGAAGCCTTGATTTTTTTTAAATTGATGTTAAAGGACGTCTTCATGTCACCCCGTCAAGGAATAGGTATTATTTCTCCTTGAAGGTGGGTACGGGCCGTTGCACTTGGCAGAGGCCTTAGTGTTAGTCTTTAATGGAAGAAATGAAAAATCCTATGTGAATTTTAAGATAAAGGTATACTCCATTCACTTTTATTTTAGCACTCGGTTAGCCATGGAAATTTGTTACATTTCACTCTGTATAGTACGGAAATGTAGGGTTATGAAGCTTGTCAAAATATTTTTGGGTTTAAAATCAACGCCATGTTCCCGTTCTACGTAAAAGTTTCTCTTATTACGTATTTTATCACAATGTCGAATCTGTTCGGAAAATATGTGACGAACATAATTGTTTTAAGTTTATACAAACTGATTGAAGGCATACCAATTTGATAGTATACAGTGTAGAACTGAAAGTCGCAATTTTCTCTAAATTTCTGCCTACCCTCACAACCTATGGGGGTAATTAGTGACGAAATGAAGGGTCTTCGAATGAATTTTTGAAGTTTGATCTTGTCTTAACATTTTCATACTCATTTCACGTCAACAGCTCTTCCATGAATGGAAATACGATTTGTCAAACGAAACTATACAATTTATAACATTAGGTCAGGTAGAAGTACAGGGGTTACAAGAAATGATATTCACTTCACTGGTTGGGAATGTGAATCAGTTTGAACAAATTTGGGTTAGGAAAATCTTTAATTTCGTTGAGGAGGTGTTCACTATTTTTGTTCTTCAGAATTTCAAGTTGTTCCAAAAGAGTCAGCCTCTAGAAGTCGCTGTAGTACGTAGATGTTATTAAGTTCTTTGTTGTATCCTGTTCCAGTAAGGGAAATATTAAGCAGGCGGTTCAGAAGAAAATAGAGGGCTGTCCTTTTTATCTGAGGTGAGTGGTAGGAGAACAATGTCAGTCTGTGTGGGCTTTCGGTAGATATCATAACTAAACGAGTTGTCAGGGTTCAGAGTAATGTTCAGGTTCAAGAAGTTGATGCTGTTGCCATTGGAGATCTCCATTTTGAATTTAATTCTGGATAGGGAGTTGATAAAAGTGATAAAGGAGTTTAGTTCGTCAAGAGTTCCAGACCATACACAGAAAATGTTATCAACATACCTTCTCCAAAGAATTATTCTACGTGATAGGAAGTGTCTGATGATTAGAGACTCCAAGTAAGCAACAAAAACCCCTGCAACAAGTCCACTAATGGATGAACCCATAGGAACACGAACACCATCTGTCATCGACTTTTAGATTCTCGATTTCCGACTTAATTCCCTATCCCTTTTTTGATTCCTTTTATTGCTTTCTTTCTTACTTCGAGAACCAAATTTCTTCCCCACCTACCGTGGTTGGATCCCCAATGATCGCATGCTCTAACCTTGAATTTCTCTTAATGGAATAAGCCAGATAATACTCCAGAGCTTACTATTTCTTACAACGCCAAGTTGTAATAGAAACGAATATTATATCGCTAAATAAGTTCTTATGAGCCAGTTACTAGTAACTTCCATGATTAAAAATGAAAAATATGCGCAAACTATGCGAACATCTGTTTCTAAAAACATTAGATTATATTATAACTTATACCTTCTTTAAAACATAAATATTATTTTTAACTTATATTGTTGCCAAACTATATATACCTCTGCGTTAGAGTTGATAGGAATATGTCATAGGGAAAACTGCATTTTTGGTGAACAATTTATTGAATATACATAGTTATAATAGATGGTGATCATATGTGAGGAAAGGAAAACAATTCGAAGCCATCACAATCTTTCAAGTGCGTAACCAAAAATTTTTTTCCTTCCCAATTTTCAATTTTAAGAATAAGTTACAACTAATACTTTTCATGGGTAATACTATATTCGATTGTAGCTAAGGTTGGTTAGGTTCCTCTTCTTCATCACTCGGTTTATCTGAAACAAAAAATAAATATAAAATAAATATAAAAATAAAGCATAATTTCTTTTCAAATTCAGCATTTTCAATTGAAGAGGGAACACAGTAGCGGTGTAAAAATAATATCCTGCTGGAAAACTGTTCTATACTCTTTTCCAGGAATAGATTTTCTCAAATAATAACCATTGAAATATGAACAAAATACATTTACGAATAAGAAGTAAAAAGGAGAAAATGATTTTGAAGATTTAGGGTCGGTATATTCATCCCCTCTTTAAAGTGTTCGTTAACTTTGCTGCATTCACAATCAATTCCCGGGCCGAAGTGACTCTAACAAGACAGTGGCGACAATTGTGGTTTAGTTTTTCATCGTTTTAGCAAGAATATGGCGGATTTGGTCACGTGACGTAACGTGAGCCAATCCGCATTCCGAATTAGAGATCATAGCATTGAAATCTGTGCTTCTTAGCTGCCATATTCTTGCAAAATTTCCAATTGCCGCCACTGCGTTTGATAGAGTCACTGTACCATTCATAATGAAATTCAAGACTAACACGGAATTGGAAATTGGCAAAATTTCTTACAAGCTTCAAACTATCACTTCGACAAGGAATTTCGTGCCAGCTATGGATGATGCTAATGCTTGTGTTCTGATCAGTTACATGTTTAATTCATTTGAGTATTTTGTCGAGTACTGATTATGAGTAGAAGGGTCTTTTTGTCTTTCATTAGTCATTCTATTTAATTGAAATTATCGAAAAAATCAAAGTCAACTAGCAACACTAATTCATAATTATCGTTGGTTCTTACAGGAAAATGCACTTTTTCGTCCATACTACTTTGAATAAAAAGTTTAAATACATTTTACATTTTAACCTGCTCTACATGAAGAACAAGAAAAAAATATACGTTGCCATTTGAAAACATTAAGTTTCGATTGAAATTCTATTTGAATTTTTGAAGACTCTGTATATCAGGTTGCTAAAAATAGAGATGTAACGTATGATCCAATATGTTGACAAGAGCTGGGCAAAATTTGGTTTGATACATTCATTTGAAAACTAGTAGATATTAGCTATTTTAGTGAGCACCTACAGCCTACAGCTGTCAAAATTTTAGGAAAAAGTCGAATATCTCAGAATTGGTGCTATATAGGACCATGGTTGTCAAGCCGAAGTTACCTTAAAATGTGTCAAGACATTCAAAATGCAATAATATACAGGATGTTCCATTTAAAATAAGAAAGTTGATACCAACAGGGAAAAAACGGAGAACCCTGTATTGAGGTGGGTTATGAAGAATAAAAGTACAATCGATTATAGAAAAGTTTCTCATTTAACTTTTTCTTCTTGCACCTTTAGTTTCCACAATAAGGTGAAGGGACACTTTAACTTGAACACCCTATACTTATAATATATTTAGTAGAAATTCGAGAAGAATAAGGGTATGTAGCGTATATCACACCTACAGGCTGAAATTACCTTAAACTTATTTAGTAGGCGGATATTATGCTGACATTATAGAGAAACACGAAAATTTTTTCAATTGCATTCTCGCACCCATAAAATGTCTGCTCATTTTTTTTTCTGCGAGGTTTCTGATTTCTTAAGAATTGTTTTTCCAGAGGGCTGTATTTAAACAGGGGCTGCTCAAAAAACAAAATTCATACAGTGTGCACATAAAGTAATGTAACTGGCAAATATTTCGATTTCTGTTAGATTCACAAAAAATGTTGAATGAAAGTTTCTTTAAATATTTCAGGCTACCTCCATAAGTAGATTATATGTATACAGGCTGCACCGTTACTCCAAAATAACTTATGAACATAATTCTCAATATGGTGCACCTCGTAGATTTTTTCAGTTTTCCTGTTTTTTCTATTATATTACAAATACAACCGTGAAGACCGCATAATTCTTATCCTATTCATTCTAGAGTTATCGAGGAATAATTTACAGAAACGTTTTTATTACCAAAATAATTAACCGCAACGAATAACATTGATCTTATTTAATAAGATGTTGTCTACCTTCTTCTATTTGACAGTATCCAAGTCTATTATTTTCATTCAACATGTTTTTTTGTAAACCTAATAGAAATCAAAATATTAGCAAGTTACGTTACTTTATATGTACACACTGTATTATAAAAGACCAAAACTTTATTTTGACAAGATATAACCCTTTAATTTTTTCGAAACTATTCATTCATACCCTGAATATATAGGTAAGCCTGTTTTTCTGGATTTTCAATCTAATAATGAATCGAACATACCACATTTCCACCTGACACACTCCATCAACTTTAACGTAGCCAGGTTGGCAGTTAACGTCAACTATATTGAAATCAGGGAGTTTTTCAATAGGTGATGAAAACAATGGCAAGGTTTGAACACAATAAAGGAATATAAGTAACAAAACTACAACTTTCGTTAAAATAATATAGAACGCCATTTCGGAGGAAACTGTTTTGATATACAACAAATAAAAAGAGATTACTATTATATATGCAGATTAATGTTTTATCTTGTTATCGACACTGGAATCAAATTCCTCTTTCGAGTACCTACTTCCATTGTTTTGAAGATGATGTACGAAATGAATGCATCCCGTGGAAATACGCGTCTCTGAATTCTGGCGAAACAGGAAATAGTTGCGGAATCAACATAGGCGTACCAAATACGGGATATTCATATAAACTCTATGATTTCAGAATTATTCGAAATATAAAAAAATAGATCCTATCAATTTCAGTAAATACACTGATCGACAAAATTATAGCTTTGTTCTCCCACCTAAGGAAAATATATATATTTTGAATCTTCGTAGCCAAGGTATAAACGCACTATAAATAAAAAGTGGAAGTTAGCTCTTGTTGTTTTTTAATAATTATATTCATGATTTTTAACAAAAACAATGCATTATAATATTTGTAATGGTGTAAAAGATTCCGATCGCTTAGATCTTTTGTCTTTTCTGCTGTAGGAAGACTCCAGTATTTCTCTAACGATGGACCAACAATAATCAGCAAGCATAGAGGGTTCCCCTTTGCCTTGATAGCGTTTTTCGAATGACGCGATGTCTTGATGGAATCGCTCTCCATGCTCGTCACTTACGGCTCCCATATTTTGTGGAAAGAAATTAATATGTGATTGCAAAAAGTGTATTTTTAAGCCCGTTTGCAACAGCCGAGAATTCTCTAGAGAATTTGCTCGAAAATTCATGCGCCGTGAATTATATACCGTTGCATACGCACTTTCGGTAGAATTCTCTGTTCAGTTGCATACGAAATAATCTCTGCCGTTTTCTTGCGAGAATTTTGTAGAGAATTCTCGGCTGTTGCAAACGGGCTTTAAGGACATGTTGCATCCCATTTTTTGATGAGCCTGTAACATCGTTTTGACGATATTTACATATTGCGGAGATTTGTGATTGCCAAGAAAATTTTTGGTCACTTCTACAAAGGACAACCAGGCTCCTTTTTCAAAGTCATTCAATGCTGCCAGAAACCGAACTTGTTTCAATAGTTTGTTTATTTTATAAAGTATCGTAGGGTACAGAAGTGCGAACATGGACAATTCACGCATGTCTTTTATTTTGATAACGGGAGCTAAACAAACGTAAGTACTATTATTTTTGTAATAAGGTGAGGAATACCTAACAAAAAAATATAAATCTCTTAGGTGGGACATGTTACATCCCATTTTTTGATGAGCCTGTAACATCGTTTTGACGATATTTACATATTGCGGAGATTTGTGATTGCCAAGAAAATTTTTGGTCACTTCTACAAAGGACAACCAGGCTTCTTTTTCAAAGTCATTCAATGCTGCCAGAAACTGAACTTGTTTCAATAGTTTGTTTATTTTATAAAGTATCGTAGGGTACAGAAGTGCGAACATGGACAATTCACGCATGTCTTTCATTTTGATAACGGGAGCTAAACAAACGTAAGTACTATTATTTTTGTAATAAGGTGAGGAATACCTAACAAAAAAAATATAAATCTCTTAGGTGGGAGAACCCTTGTTGAATAGTGATATTTGAATATGTAAAATTTTGTGACAAAGAATATGCCTTCACTAGAATCAAGAACAATAAAAAAGATTTTCATTTTCTGTTTACTGTTCAAATGTGGTCACCACACATTACTAATTATTAATTCATCATCGGAAGGTAAAAATTTCGAAAATCCGATCATTCTTTCGCGAATGGTGAACTGGAATTCATTCGAGTTAGTCTCAACTTTTCAAAGCATTTCAGAATCTTATGATTGTTTCATTTTAGTCTTTGTTGTTAGTAATATTTTGCACAAGTCACTCGAGATATCAATAATTGTTGAACGTAGTACCTATGAATAATTATTAATGGAGTAAAGCGTTTCAAATATGAGTAAATAATATCTTGTGACTATCAGTGAATTCGAATATTCGAAAAATCAAATCAAGGTTTCAGAACTGCTTCAATTCGAAGGAAAAAATGTGGGGATAATATGATGCGCGATGTTCATTAAGTTATTTAAATTACTAATGAAAATTCAATAATACAGATAAATAATTAATATAATTTTTCTCCCTGATATGCCCCATCACCTCATAAAATCACGCCGCCCCTGATTCAATAACTTCGATTATTGCACAATATAGATAGAGAAATGAAATCTATGCGATATTTGCTGAAATAGCCCAACTCACTTTCAACGGGAGCATTTGATTATGGAAAATAATTTCATCTCAAACGCAATATGGAGGTAACGTTAGAGTCGTTAATATTATGCATTTTTCCTCACAGAAAAATAACAGTTTTATCATAAATTCACCAATATTCAATATATGGAAACGTAATGCGAGCGCGTTAAAAGAGCAGGAATAATTCCATTCTGAAGAGCTCACATTTTATTCAAATGATAGAAGAAAGACCAATCTACCAATTGAGAAAATGAAATACAAGGTGTTTGAAAAATACTAGGAAACATAAAATGTTTAGGTTTACGATGCTTTTGCGCAGTTCCCAGTACATAGTTCCGAATGCCCATAAAAAATATTTCATTTTTGCCCATTTGAAAGTTTCTCTGAGACTAATATCAAATGAGATACATAACTATTGAGTAAAATATAAACAATTATCCGGTACGTTCGAAAAAATTGGTCGTCAAGTAGGCTATGGTATTTGGAAGGTTGATATAGGGAAAAGTATCCATGATGCTCGGAGAAATGTCTACACTTCTTTCCATTTTCCAACAGTTTCTTGTTTCTTTGTATGCATAATAAAGTACTAATTATTATAGCCCTAAAAGTTCTAAGGCCAGCACCTGTCGGGATATTCATATTAATTATCGTGAAGTTTGCCTTGAGGCTGCGATAAAACTGTAGCTTCATAAATGACATGTTCAGAGCTGAAGTGAACCAAGTCCATGCAGCCTAGTTTTGAGATGAATGGCTTAGAAGTTGTTTATCACCAATTAATTCAAAAGTGACTTCTTTATTTATTATTATTCTTATATAAGCATATGCTTACATTCTAACCTTTCAAAATCTAAAGTCACTTTTGAATTTATTGGTGATAAACAACTTCTAAGCCATTCATCTCAAAACTAGGCTGCATGGACTTTTTAATAATAATAATAATAATAATAATAATACATTTATTCTCAACAGGTTACACCCAATAACAGAGAAAAATGATCAAACAAACAAATGCGTTTGAAAAACTTAATCCAGACCACATATGTGATCCTTACAATAGCATATAAAAATATATCCAATGGTGCCTTAAAATTACTACATGAAATCTTACAAAAAAAAAATATGTTATTCCCCCAATACTCGAAGAAAAAAAAATAATTCAACAGCATACCAATCACATCCTTATCCCAAGCGTACAAAATAAACCAAAAAGGTCACGAACCCCCACCACGACTCTCCAAATGGCACATCAAAATTACTGATAGTTCATCGCAGTAGATATCACATCGGCCACAACAACTGTCATATAAGTTACACATGAAGTTGATAGGAGACCGTGACATAACATTTGTCCTACCAAAATCAACATAGAAGGTGTTATATTGCCTCAGACCAGGTCTAGGTACATGAATGTTAACCTTACTCAAGAGAAATGAACAATCAATCTCACCACGCAGAATCCCGTAGAGGAACTTCAGTGCGCTACGCTCACGTCTTAACTTCAATACCTCAACTCCAAGGCTCCCGGTGAGGACCGAGTGGTCAAATCCTCTCGAAGGGTACTGTCCGAAACATTTAAAATAAATATATTTCAAACACCTCCTCTGGACGGCCTCCAGGATGACGACAGCATTATTATATAATGGACACCAGACTATAGAGGCATATTCTAATCTACTACGAATGAAAGAATAGTAAAGTATTTTCATAGTATAGGGGTTTACAAAATTGTTCCAATTTCTAATAAAATAACCAAGCGTCTTAGAGGCAGAAGAGGTTATCTGACTTATGTGCCCGGAAAAGGACAATTTACCATCAAAAACAACACCCAAATCCCTATACTCATCACATCTCTCCAGAATCTGATCACCCACAGCATAGTCATAGTGAACTGGGGTTAATTTACGAGTGAATGATATAACTCGACACTTATTGATGTTCAGGCTCAAACCGTTCCTGAAACACCAAAGACTGATCATATCCAAAGCAGCCTGTAACCTCACGCAGTCATCAAGATCCCCAATAGCAGCAAATATTTTCAGATCATCAGCAAAGAGGAGATGGAGACACTGAAGAAGCAGAGACAGGTCATTAATATATAATAAAAACAGCAATGGGCCCAAATTGGAGCCTTGTGGCACTCCAGATGTGGCGAGATAAGGTAAGGACTCACAACCCCCATACTGAACATATTGATAACGATCGGAAAAGTAAGATCTAACCAACAGTAAAAACTCTGATGAGAATCCAATGTATGCAAGCTTTGAGATCAATATCTGGTGATCAATCTGGTCGAAGGCCTTCTGAATATCTGTGTATATAACATCCATCTGACCACGATCATCCAGTGACTCTGATAGACACTGAGTAATGCTTGCCAAATTGGTCACCGCTGAACGATTCTTCATAAAACCATGCTGATGTGGTGAAATTAGTGCACGAACTGAGGGATAAATTGAGTCATATAAAATTACCTCGAAAATTTTAGCGAAGTTACATAAGATTGCTATAGGCCTATAGTTAGTTATAAGGGACGGATCTCCGGACTTTAACACAGGACAAATTTTTGTCATCTTCCATACTTTTGGAATATGCATTTTCCTCAAAATTATATTGAAAATTACGGATAAAGGTTCAGCTAGAGAACAAATGCAGTCCTTAACCAGAAAACTAGGTACATTGTCGACACCAGATGTTAACTTGGTCTTAAGCTTCCTCGAAGCCTTAATTATGTCATCCTCAGTGATAGTCGGAAGCGATATTGAGCTACCATTGGAATACAGTCTATCACAATGCTCAGGAAAGAAACCAATGTCTGAGGTAGTGAAGACACTGGAGAAAAAAGTGGCAAACCCATCAACAATCTTCTGAGATTCCTTGAGTTCAACACCCAGATATGACATAACTCCGGGAATAGACTTTTTTGTCTGCACAAAAGCCCAAAAGCTATTTGGGTCCTCTCGAACTCTAGTCTCAACGCACTGAATATATTGCGAATAAGAACTAGCGATATCTCTTTTAATTCTACTACGTAGTATTTTGAGTTGATGAAAATCTGAGTCACGTTGATACCTCCTATATAGTTTACGATGACGATCCTTCAGTCGTATATTGGAAATGATATCATGTGTGAACCACGGTGGATAACGGCGACCCCCAGTTTTATAAACTGGCACACAAATATCAAAGATACTATCGAGCTTAGCATACATCACCTCACATGCCAAATCAGAATCATCCATTTGGTGAATTACAGACCAATCAACGGAATCAATTAAATGATACAAAAGGGGAAAATTTGCCCTTCTAAAATTATAAGTTTTTTTCTCATGTTCACAAATGAAATTTGGACCAGAATTCGCAGTAATCAACTGGAATGAGCAAGCCAGAGCAGGATGATGAGCATCCTCTTTTACTAGAGGATGTGAATCGTGAGCAACATCACACGAAAAATTTGCGAATATCAAATCCAAAAATCTATTGTTCGCATTAGGTATACTATTACGCTGCTGAATCCCCAACAAACTACTCATATTTCCTAAAACTCCACACTTTCCATCACCCCTCCCTGAACCATAGGCTGGTACGTTGAAGTCTCCGCACATTAATATACTATACTGCGAGAACGAACTCGCGAAAGCCTCGACAGCGTCAATAAAACCTTCGAATGCCTCCAAGCTGGTGGTAGGGGGTACATAAATACTAAATACTAATAACTTAAGTCTAAAATTACTAATTTTACATACGACAATATCCATAGTTGGAAATAAATCACATATGTAATTGACGTCAACACGTGAAGCCTTTAAGCCACCCTTAATAGCAACAAGTGCACCTCCACCTACAGATAAGCCAGAACGAGCATGATCACGATCACATCTGAACACTAGATAGTCACTAGGGAATAGCTCCGAACTGCATACGTTATCAGAAAGCCAAGTTTCAGTTAAACATATGATGTCATATTCGTAAACTGATGTATTATTGAAGACTGCAGTTACTTTGGTGTTAAGACCGCGGACATTCTGATAATATGCTTCGAAACTACTTTTATGGTCATTGGGTGCGGCTAGCGGTTTAAATTCACGATTCTTGGGTTGCCATTTCTATATTTAATAACCAAATTCTTTTCGCCGTTTTCGAGTCTTTCACTCAGTGTAGTCTTCAACCTCTTATAATATTCCACCTGCATAGGAGTTCTGTCATATGACAGAGATATGCCCCTGAAACGCTCGGTGGCTCTAATGTCCTTCACCTTCGCCAATATTCCACGCACAACATCAGGAGAACTCATAATTACCTTGATCGGTCTAATCCTTCCATCAGTGCGCCTCCCCAAACGAATCACCTTGATACCATCGGAACTCATGGACGGAATCACCAACCTGCACATGTCGACAACTGCGGCCTTGTCTGCAGATATTTGCGCCTGTGATGATGTATGATCGCCTTCGTCAAGTCCGAACACAATTAGGTTAGATCTTCTCATCTCTCTGTCAGACATCTCCTGCACAACATTTTCAATTATGCTATCATCTGACTGGGGAGAACCAGATACCGTACTCAGTCTGGCAATATCATCCTGCATATTCGCGATGGCGGACTTCAACTCCATAAACTCCGATTGAGTGGCATTGAAAATGGTTTCCTCAAGCCTAGTGAACCTGTCATTCAATTCCACCAGCATCTTCTTGAAATCTCCCAGCTCTCCCATGCACAGACCACACTTTTTACACAAAATTTTAATGGACTTAGACTTATTCCTGGTCATACGTACATCATCCGCGTTGAGCCCCACACAGTTCAAGTGAACTTCAACTTTACACCCATCACAAACAGTGCATGGGGCAGATCGAGATGCATTACCACAGTTAGGGTACTTTCCGGTACTCATTTTGGGCACAGTCAGAATTTGTCCGGCAAACTCAGGAATATTCAGCAAAAGCGGCAACACCGGAGAGACAAGTTATACAGATTTCGAAACGGCAATATGTGCACTTCGTACGGAAAAACAGCCGTCAACAGATAAATGACCTCTTATCTCATGCAAACAGCTGTTGCCTTTCTTGTCTTCCCGAAATATTTAAGGATTAATTCGAGAATTCCAGAACAAAACATTCAAATTAGACGAAATAAAAGGATCCGGGACTCCACTCGCGGCACAACGAATTGGCTGAATTCAGGGATATCTCACGTCTTTACACTCTGGAATTAATACTGGATATTCGCTCTAAATTAAATTGAAATAATCAAACGCATTCACACACTTGTTGACTTGTTGACGATCATAACTTTGTTTACTTCAGCTCTGAACCCCTCAAATAACAGTACCTATTTAAACACATTCTATGAGTACATACTTCGGAATAGATGAATATGAAGCAAGTTAGTGAACTCATTCAGTAAAGACTACAACTGAAGGATACTACTAATAAAAGAAACAATCCTGCACTTTACAATGAAACCCTTCGAGGTAAAATCTCCCAATTTCCATTTCATCATAAAATAAGAATTTCCATTATAAGACAATCAGTAAGAGAAATTTTACAACAATCCAGAGTGTCAACCATGTTTTTCTTCCGATCGTCATGCCATAATGTATATATCTGGACTATAGTTGAGGTTTTGCATCGCAAATTGAAATCATCAGTAGTTTTACATACATTCCGTAACTAATGGGCCCCAAACACCATGCGATTGCCTGCAGGCCGTCGCCTGAACAGTAGAATAGGAGATCAATATCGCAGAGCAACGTTAACTATCCGTAGTATCAGTCAACGTACAGGGTGGGCAAAATTAGATAGGATTGAATGGCAGATCTTTAACCGTAAGAGCTAGGGAAAAATGGATGGCACGTTTCCGACCTCGATTTTCCAAATATTGTTAATGAACAAAACCGCATCCCTCTATCTTCTTTTTTTTTCAAGTTATAAATGAAAACTCATTTTTAGGCTATTCGTCTTGGTGCCTCTATTTCGTAAAGTATCAGTGATGTCGAAAAACAAATGTTACATTCTAGATACACTTTTTCATGTAGAATGCAGTGGCGTAGTCAAAGATTTTTTCAGTCCGCCACTCTGATGATATACATAGTGATAACTTTTTTTCTTTTAATATAAACCCTTCGTTATTTTTACATATTCCAGAACCATATTTTTTCTGATTCAGAATAGATGAACGTCGTGTCTCTGATTGTTCTTCCAATAAAAAAACTCAAAAAATAGTTCGGTCTAGTTGTCAGGTCATTTCATTCATAATAATGATAATGAACTTTATGCTCCTAAATTGTGTCAGGATATTAAATGACACAGGCTTTGCTTTCAGTGGATTCCCTTAGGTTTATCATTCAGATATTAAAATTGTAACAACCTTGAAGATTTCAAAGAATAAACCTCATTACATTATCATTACTAATAATGAAGAGTGATAACGCCTAAACGGCAATGAATAAAATAATGAGGATAAATTCAGATGCATACCACCCGACGATATGAATATCGATATTCAGATCGTAACACTTGTCGATATTCATATCGTCGGGTGGTATGCATCTGAATTTATCCTCATTATTATCATTACTAATATGAGAGACTTAGAAGATCACTTTCGTTCCGGATATTCGAAAGGATGAAAAAATTTCCAAATTTGGAATGAATCACTCTCACGAAATATTATAAACCTGGATTCAACTGAATATGTTCCGACACCTTTTCAACTAGTAGATAATCTAAATACCAGTACCACAGCCTTTTCAAACACCTTCACAAATAAGGCTGTGCCACCACTAGTAGAGGTTAATTAGTAAATATGAAGTTGTCATGAAAATTCTCATAATTTCCTCATTTTCCGAGCATCTTCTCGAATATCCGTAATGAAAGTGATCTCCAAAATCTCTCATAACCTGAACAACATAAGGGCATAAAGTACATTATCATATTTGTCAATGAAAATGACCTGCCAACTTGACCGAACTATTTTTTGAGATTGGAAGAACAATTAGAGATACGACTTATATATTCTGAATCAGAAAATATATGGGACTGGAATATGTAACAATAACAGAGAGTTTATATTATTTAAAAAAATTTAAGTTGCCACTGGAGTAGCGGACTGAAAAAAATCTTTGACTACGCAACTGCATTCTACATGAAAAAGTGTATCTAGAATGTAACATTTGTTTTTCGATAACACTGATACATCACGAAATGAAGGCACCAGTACGAAGAGCTGAAAAATGAGTTTTAACCTATAACTTGAAAACAAAAGAAGATAGAGGGATGCGGTTTTGGTCATTAATATAACGATATATAATTTGGCAAGTCTTTTCTAGGCAAGTAAGAAGGCGAACGTTGAACAAGCGTGCGTCTGATTTTTATGATTGACGTTTTGTGGATCCCAAAGAATGGGGCACTTTTCATACAAATTAAGGAGTTCTATAATGGTGTAATTGCTCCAGCTTTCAGTAATTCAAGCTCAAAAAAAAACAAAAATAGTTGACAACAAGAGACATTATTAACGCCACTGAAATATTAACCATGCACGACGACACGACGTACTCCACAAAACACCAAAAATTACGAATTTCCTTCAAGGTATACCTACCACAAACCATCCAAGCCAGATAGAAATTGTCAAATTACCTTTTAATTTCAAATATGACTAGCGTGTCTTGTGTACGGTGGTCAAGTCCACTGGCGAGTCTCTACAAGTCCCTCTGATGTGTGCTGAAAATACCGCCTTCCATGCGAACCCTGGCCAGCGCCAACGTTGGCTTTGCCTTGCCATATGTTTTGCATACACACAATGCGCAAACGTTGGAACGAGCTATAGAACTATAAAGATAGCATAGAATTATGTGGGAACGAGCGGACGTTTGCCATGCCGTCTGTAACCGCCTTGAGATCATGATCCGACACATCTGTACCTGTCGCCGATCTGCTGTCATTTAGGGCGTGGTGTCCCACCAAAGCTACGCAACAGCAACACGATTTTGTTGCCTAGAAATTGACCTGCCTGTTGCATTCTGTAGCGTCAGTGGGAATGTAGTGTATGGAAAAGAAAACATGGGATGAAAACGAAAGATACACGCTGGCGATATCGGATCGTTGTCGCGTCGCTGTTTCGTTGCTTTGGTGGGACAAGGCCCTAACTTGAAGTGATAAAGTATGGGGCGCATGATAGGTATTTCCGGAAAATAATTGAAGGTAACGCACATGCTTGATAAGGATTATCTGGCGGCGCTAGTCTTGATTGAAATCTGATCAGAATCTCCAATCTCGTTTTGTGTCGCATAGACAATAACAAAATATTATTATTTTTCCACATTTGAATATCGTAAGTGACGGCTGCATTATGATCACGCAGATAAAACAAGTTATTTCTGTTCATTGATAAATGAGATAAATATCAAAATTAAATGTGCTAAAGCGAAATTGTAGCTGCCAGTAGGCCCTTATGTTTTGATCCAGACGCATCGTCCCAACTTGTAGCGCTGCGGATGAAATGTTTATTTTTCTCAGAAAAGAGCAATATTCCAATGCCAGTGATTCAATAACCGTAATTTTGAAATAACCGTCAACTGTATCAATTACCCAAGGTATAAATCTTATCTAGAAAGTTTTCACCAGGAACAAGATGGTTAAAATTATTCTTCCAATTTTCTGTGTTGAAAGAGCACTGCATTTTTGTTGGTATACATAAATATTTATTCTATAGAGTCATTCGGGGCAACTGTGCGCACTTCTGCCTTTCAAGCCATACCCTGTTTCAAATGTTGAAGCTAGGAAAATTAAAACATATTCATAAGATAGAGAATTTTCTAATCTATAAAAAAACATCAAAAAGCCAACAAACAAAAACGTTTTTATCCGACAAAAATAAATTTAATGGTGAAAGTCGGAGTGCGTTCACATGCCCCGTATTGCGGGTAAGGGTGCGCACCCTCACGGGGTAAGTGAACGCAGTGCTTAGTGAACCACACAATCAAAACAAATTACAAAATAATGTCATCAAAATGTTACAGTATTAGAGAAATGCTGTTTATTGTCAATATAGAAGCGCCTTTTTATAAGCACTGCATTATTGTTCGTGCCACAATTCCTGCTGAACACGACACTTGATACATTCCCCTGTTGGTGGCTCTTCATATTTTTCCGAACAAATAGGACAATATTGATCGAGTCTTAACCAAGAAAATCAACAATGTCATAATTTATTCCTCACTGAACTAATACCCATATAATGAATCTATGCGCACACTTACCTGCGCACACTTTCCCCAGTAAGCCAAAATTTGAATTGACGTTCTTAAAGAGTTGAGCAGCTAAGAGAACCAAAAATTTTTTATTATAGATTCAGATTAATATGCCCATGATCGAATGAAATATTGTTTAACACTGTCGGACTCGGAACTTGGACCTGGCAGAATTTGCAGAGATGCCAAAAATTAACAAGAAAACTAGTGAATTTGATTGATTGCAAATAAAGAATTAACGAAACGTCGCACGGCGCACTCCCATGAAAAACTAATTTGGGGATTCTGCGCCCTTCCTTCACCCAAATGAACCCCTCTTCCATACATTGCATAGTCGAGATATACGCACTGCGCACACTTACCCACTGCGCTCAGTTACCCCGAATGACTCTTAGAGGTGTAGGATTCCTACACCAACAAAACAAAACAAGCACAATAAAAGAAACAAATCAACGGTCATTATGTTGAGACTATTAATAAAACCGACAAGACAATAATTATGTAAACTCGAATTCTTATTAGAATCAGCGCGGAAAGTAACACTTCGGTACATAATTGAAAAGCATTTCAGATATTCTTCTTTACATATAATTATGTTCTACGTGTATGTAATACGTCTTCATTATCTGAATCTAAATCGACAAAATAACCTGTTGCATCATGATGTAGAGATCATTTAATTATGAATATTATGAAAATTGCACTTAATATTTTTCCATAGAAATGACAGCATAGTTGTTCCTAAGGTTTGTTGCATGTATTGGCATATTTTATGAAGAATATTATACCACGTATACATACAAGGTGTCCGGATTCAAAGTATATTTCAGGGGGTTAAAATATGAAGAAAAAAGCATATCTCTTAGGTAGCACGGGTGACAAAGCCGGTTCAAAATCCAAAGCGACAGCTTTGTAAAAATTTAGAAGAATCAAATCAAATGACATTCAGTAGGTACATGGAAGTCTTTGGATGAACTGAATCCTCTGGTGATAAAAAACTTAAGGATTCTCTCCCTATTACGTCAATAACCGATAACCAATTTGTGCATTAGTGGAATCTAGCTAGAGGTTCCCAAACTGGGCGGCGTGTAAATAAGTCGGGAGGAAAGGGGAGGGGGACGAGATAGGTTTAAAAAAATTTCACTTGATTGAAATTTTAGACAATGGTCGATGATTTTTTTTTCTTAAAATTTCATAACACGATTACTCTAGAATCTGCTTTTTACATTTTTCAATCAAAAAGGCATGTTGGCAAGATTAAGTGTGTAGTAGGTGTAGGGGTTGTCACCCTTAAATTCTTAATGGGGAATAGAGGGTGAGCTATACCCCAATTGGAAGACAATAGTTATTATGTAGAGGGACATATTCTCTTCCAATTGAGGTTTAGCTCACCCTCTATTTCCTATGGAGAATTTAGGGGTGATAGACCCTACACCTTGGTTTGAGGAGATTTCGGCTCAAAATTTTGCACAAAATATGTCACCCTCCGAATAAAAATTGACCTGTTTCGGTATTTTCTCTGAAAACATCCTTGTCGCGACAATATTGAACTGGCAAGTTTCTAAATTGTAAACCTGTGTTATTAATCATCGTGATGCCATAAACACGTATATTGATAAACTATAACTTTGGAGGAGTAAAATAGCAGCAAACACTTGTAATTTTTCAAGTTTACTAAATTATTGTCAATTTATGAAGGAGGACGTTTCAAGGAAGTTTTAGAAAGATTGTATTTGAAAAGCCACATATCAATTCATTTGGAGAACCTCAATGAAGAGTTCAGGAAATACTGCCCAATCACTTGTGACGAGAATATTTACATGTTGTGAACTGACCCATTCAATGTCAAAATTGGCTCCAGAAGCACTTCAAGAAGAAAGGTTAGAAATTAAAAATGATTCCTCTTTTCAAGCACCTACTTATGTGAAAAAGCATTTTCAACGCTTGTTACTGTGAAAACAAAATGTCGGAATAAACTTGATGTTGCCAGTGCAATGCAAGCTCATCCTTTTCACTAACCTGTAACAGTATCTAACAATAAATTTTTGTGTTGAATGAACAAGTACTTTTTTTTAATATCCTCATATTAATATTATATAATGGGGGAGGGCATAGTAGGCTTTCATTTCATCAAAGGGGAGCGTGGTATAAGCAAGTTTGATAACCGCTGCTTTGAAGCTTTTAAGCCAAAATTATTTCTTGAAATCTTACATAAAGTGGTAGGACACAACAACAGTTGCTGAGAACGTCGACGAATTGATTGATTCGGATCTTCTTCAATGATTTCCTATGGGTACAGTACAACGGATGCAGCTTATTCAGTGTGTACTGTTCTGCGTTCCACGGGATGATGTACATTATCGTTAAGAATAAAGGTGATCCGAAACCATCTATTGTTACTCAAAAAATTTCAACAATTGCCAAGAGTTGCTTTGGTGCCTCTGGTGTAGGTCTTTCCATAATAAAATGTCAAACGAAACTTAACGAAAAGCAACCATCAGCTGCAAGTGGGTTTCCAAATAAAAAGCTCTGAAAAAAGGCCCGACAGTTTACATGAAAAAAAAAAACGAAACTCTACCCCGACATTCGGATTATAAATGAGGAAATTTCAAGATTGTCAGTGGATTCTACTTGAGAAAGTGCCTGTAGAACGTCAAGTTCAACGTAACTTCAAAGACATAAATGCTGTGACAACTTTTCGAAATCGTCAAAATTTCAATTTTTGTTAATAAATCGAAAAGGATCCTTCGGTTCTCACCATTCTTTGTTTCTCCATTGAGTATTAAGTTCAATACTCTGAAAAAGAGCTAGAAAAAAATGTTATCTGTTTTGTACTAGCTCACTAGTTTTCTGAGATCCCTTCACTAAACATAGGAGGGACACCCTCTAGAAATACTCATCGTTAATTATCGTATCGTATCGAGGTTACATCAACCTCAACTACATCTTAATGTAGTTCGCTCTTTATTAACGATTAGCGGTACTTGATTCAGTAAATATAGAGACAATATCATATACAAGAGGCTATTGAAGAGGGAATTCCAACATTCATACCAGGTTTTCCCATTGCGAATTGTTGAGAATTTGCTGTGCTGAATAAACCAATAATTTGCCCTTGACGACTCAATGCATAAAAATGTTTATTATCTGTGTTGAAATATAAAACAAACATTAATTTTCCCCAAGGAAGAACCGTCTTCTAGAAATATGTTCAGAAAATTTCAAAATGTGTGAGAACGCAAACAGAAAAATGGGCGAAATTTGCGACAGTTATGAATCGAGTTCAATTGCCTACATGAATGAGTACTTCCGTAAACTATAATACACTCACTTTCAAAAGTTTTGCACCCCCCCCTGTAGTGGAGATAAAATAATCAAGATTCACAACAAATTGTTACTGACAACAGAAACTTTTTGACCACCAAATAAAACGATAACATTACGAAACAAAAAATTTTCTTGGGTTTAAATATCGATTTCGTCAATTGTGTGCCTTTCTGCGGACCAGTAGTTTTTCGTTTTAAGTACCGGTTAGTTCAAAAACTGTGTAATATGCCTAGAAACGAGTTGTCTGAGTTTGACAGAACTAGAATTATTGCTCTCTGGCAAGAAGGGCTCTCACGCCATCAGATAGCCAATAGACTAAACATTATTCGAAGCACGGTTAGCAGAACGATTAGGCGCTATGAGAAAACTGGTGGAGTGCATAGTAGACCTCGAAATGGTCATCCTCGTGTTTCCACGATTCGAGAAGATCGGTATATTGCCCAATAAGCCCGTAGAAATAGGTCAGTGACGGTACCAACACTCAGGTCGGAATTCCAAAAAGCCCACAACCGTGTAATTTCATGTGCTACAATTCGTAGAAGAATTTTAACATCAGGATTGCGGTCCAAAAGGCCTCTCAGAGTTCGTTCATTAACAGTTCGTCACCGAACCGCTCGTCTGCAGTGGTCGCGAGCTCATCAAAACTGACATTCAGAAGAATGGAGGAATGTGCTATTTACACAGGAGTCACGGTTTGGGTTAGTAAGTGATGACTACCGCTTAAGAGTTTGGAGGGAACCAGGATGTCGAAATAGACCTGAGAGAGCTATTCAAGTTGCTCCTTTTCGCAGTAGCACTGAAATGTTTTGGGGAGGCATAATGTTTGGAAGAAGAACGCCACTTATTCACATATCCGGGACGATGACTGGTGCATATTGCCTCGAAAATATCATAAATCCTGTAATTATACCCATGGGTAATGAATTAGGGGCTCAATTTATCTTTATGGACGATAATGCCAGGCCACATCGCACTAGAGGTGTTCAAGAAGCCCTGGAAAACCAAAACATTATCAGATTAGAATGGCCCGCGATGTCTCCTGACATAAATCCTATAGTGCATCTATGGGATCATGTCTCCAGAACCGTTTTCCGTCGAAATAATCCACCACGAAATTCACAAGAACTTATTGTAGCTGTTACCGAGGAATGGATGAATATTCCGCAGGAAATACTCAATAATTTAATTTTTGGAATGCCTAGACGATTGAATGCATTGCTGAGCAACAGAGGCTCAAATACTGCATATTAGTTTGCTCTTTTATTAATTAACTTTTAATTTTCCGTTTAAATTTAATTTTTGTTCTTGCAATTTTTGATTCCTAATTTGTATTTGTTGTTTCAACTTCATAATTCTATGAAATGAAATTGATTTCATTTTATTTCTGTAAAAGCCTTTCATTATCCTTGAACCCGAGGGTATCATTTTTTTTTCAAAGTTTGAGATAGCCTTAATAATTGAGGGGTGCAGGACTTTTGAAAGTGAGTGTATGTTATATTTCGATAAAAAACTTGAAGAATAAACCGCTGCAACTTCTTCACATGGTTCATTAGGATAGTTCCTCTTATAGTCCAAGAGCCAGAGCCAAAAAAAGTCTCTGAATTTATTAAGCCTAGCTTTTTCTCAGGTGATTACAATCATTATATACAATAAAATGCTGCGGTCAGTCAAGTGGATGTTAGAACATGTGCCTCTGGTGCGCGGTCAAACATGTCGTGATTGCCGACATAATAAAATCAATTTCTTAAGGCTGAAACTTCATTGAATTTTGTATTTTGGTATTCAAATCAAAATTATGATAGTCAGTCAGCGTCCGATCGGGACACAGCTGGTCAGTCAGCTTTAATGTGCGTAGACTCGACTGGACGTATGACTGGAAAGCATCAAAGGATGATTAATGTCAGTAGAATGCATCAAGAATTGGGAAATTCTGTTTGCAATGCTCTTCCTGGACTGCATATTTTGACTGGATGTGATTTTAACCCAGCTTTTTACAAAAAAGGTAAAAAAAAACCTCTGCATATTACGAAGCAAAGCGAAGATTTTCAAAAAACATTCGCTGACCTTGGACTGCAAGCAACCAGAATAACATGTTCAATAAGGTTCAAGAATTTGTTTGCCATTTATACGGCTTGAAAAAAATTTAATCAATTGACGCAATTGAGGCAAGATTCATTTTATTTTCACAGACGTATAAATGTTTAAGCACCACAAATGATCCTTTTAAAATTAAAATAAAGAATGTAGATGGGTCGAGTATGCCACCATGCCAATCGGAATTGATGCAGCAGTTCTTAAGAGCGAGCTTTATTTCAAATATTTGGCGTAATGCTCACCGTCAAATTCCAACGGAGCTATCTCCTACAGACTACGGGTGGAAATTGGTGGATGAGAAATATGACTTTGATTGGTTCAAAGGCGACCAATGGCCAGAACTTGTACAATATGTCATTATTCAACCTCTACAAGAAAATACAGGTATATAAATATCTTTATCTGGATTAAACAATCACAAAAATACTTTTTTTACCGAATTTTATTTATTTTTCAGATTCTGCAACACCTGAGCTCGACTTCAGATCACGATAGTGAAAATAATGTTATGGATTCAGATGAATATTCAGATGATGAATCATATGATGATTCTTCATAGCTTGTTTTCGTTAATGAATTAAATGAATATTAGAAATGTTTGAAAATCAATGAGTTCTTACTTGTGCGTATACCCATGTTCGTTAAGTATCCAGTTGATTTCGAACGAATTTTATTTCTGAGATTTTAAAGAACAGTTGCTCATCAAAATAAATGTGTTATACTTTAAATGATTATGATGCAATATCTATAGAGAGCGAAAAAATTTAATTTCTTATCCACTGACTGACGGGCGTTGTTCTACGGAATGGCTGACTGACCATTTAATTTATCAATAATATAGTCCGTAGTAGTTACAAAAAAATTTCACGCTTAATAAATGAATTGCATCCTTATAAACGACGCTACGCACATTGAAGCTGACTGACCAGCTGTGTCCCGATCGGACGTTGACTGACTATCATAATTTTGCTTTACATACCAAAATACAAAAGTTTATATAGTTTCAGCCTTAAGATATTGATTTTATTATGTCGGTAATCACGACATGTTTGACCGCGCACCAGAGGCACATGTTCTAACATCCACTTGACTGACCGCAGCATTTTATTGTATATTATGATTGTAATCACCTGAAAAAAAACCAGGCTTAAGAAATTCAGAGACTTTTTTTGGCTCTGGCTCTCCGTCTATTATTCTTCTCCTAAAATCACCAGAAAGGGATCAAAACTAAAGCAAGGTTCACTTCAAAATTTATGTGTGTTACAAGAATTAAAATTTTCTTACTCGAAAACTAGGTGCGCTGAAGCTATAAAATAAAGAAGGCTGGAAGAAAACCATTCAAATGCAGCACAACGAGAAATTCGTTTAACAATTCTGAGAAAATTAATTTTTCATTTTCTCATTGCAAAATAATTATTGGAATCATTTACCTTCAATCGGACCTTTTGTAGTTCTTAATACATTTTCCACGGAATTTCGTATATCCTTTCCGACACTCTACAATTATCACTGAATTGAATGAAAAATCTGTCGAACTGTCTGTAGAAACCGGGCTGGTTCTCGAGTAGGTCAGACTCGAGAAAATAAATAAAAGTAAGAAGAACAAATAGCCGAGTGACTTCATAGCCTAGAAACGAGATTCAGTCGAATAATATCAAGAATCAATGTTTGTTCATGTGTCTGTTATCTGCTATTTTATTCAAGAAAGTCAATAAAATCCGCATCTATCTCTTTCCTGGAATTCAAAGGTTCCCCACCTTCGTCCTGTCTTCATCCTCTGTATACGCCATCACAATTAATCATCATCAAAAATAAAAGATTGGCCACGAATGTCCGGTGCGGTAATCATGATTCAGAAACAATAAATCACGTAAGATAAATGCCTAGAACTTTCTTGGCGAATATCCGAATACTTTTCGAAGAAAATGTTATTATCATGACTGAGCGGAAAAAAATGGCCTTTTATGAATACGTACTGTGAAGGTGAAGACAAAACAAAAGAAGAGGACTGATATCTGCTCGCGCTATCTTCTTCTTCCCTCTAGTATATGGACCTGTTTTTTTTATCGTCTCCCTATGTGTGCTCTATTCTCCCTATGTGTGCTCTATTGTGTGAAAGGTTGTGATTCCAAAGTTTTCTGGGTTATCCAATGAGTGTCAGCACCATGATAGTGATTTGTCTTTCGATATTTCAGTCAGTCTACTGACATTCGATTGAAAGTCATTGATAGCACTTATTCTACAAATTCTCCTGATGTCCTCGCTTCTTTTCTGGTTCATCAGCATTTGGTGATTTTTCTAGCTCCACCTTTATCTCTGGTGTCTGCAATATTCCTCTCGTTATTGATTATTCTGGCTTGGTCTCGGCTGCATAAATCATGGGCCTTATGACTGTCTTATAGATTTCCGATTTTGCCTCAATCCTCCATATCATGTTATTCAGGCATACTGCTGTTGCTATAGCCTGTAGCAGCCATTGCTTGACGTCTCACCTCCACCACAATGTCTCCATAAGCTGATATTTATATTCCAAGTGTTTAATCTTCATCTCCAATTGTAAGATAATGTCTTTGGCTAGTTTGCATCCGATCGGCTCTTGAGGTCGTCCTGGATTTTGTTTTTCTGGTTTATTAGAAATACTAGGGACTTAAGCATCGAGACTTTCCACTATTTTTATATATCTTTAGTTAGACCTATGTTGGAGTTCTCATCTGTTGTGTGGTCCACATACTCATCGGTTGATGTTTCTTTGCCGGAGATGAGAGTTCAAAACAGGTTTCTTAGGTGTGTTGCAGTTAGGATGGGTACTTTTTCAATCTATACTTTCTCAGCTAGTCAAATGCGCGTCTTGGACTGTCCTCCTTGAGGACGAGGAGATTACATGCGTATGTGATATTCATAGCCAAGCTCTTTCAAGGTCTTTTGAACTCTTCTGACTTGTTATCGCAATTCAATTTATATGTTCCTCCTAGACCCATCCGAAGGCTTTATCTGTTTCCACTAGTCCATTCCAGAACTAATTTTTGTTTTCATTCTCCGGTTTCGAGAATAATGCGTAACGCTAATGTCGTGGACTCCCTGGGAGTAATATTTCATGATTCCATTTCGAGGTTGAGGAGAGATTTGAAATACCTAATAAGGCTGTGATATTTTGAATTCATTTGTATTGTTACTCTTATATTTTCTTTCTGTTTTTGATATATTTATATGTATATATGTATGATCATCAGTTAGCGAGAAAATTTGTTTGAACTTGTCGGTTGCATTACATTAGTTTTTTAACGCATCGAAAATATCTTTTTCAATGAATAGCTTTCTGTGTTACCTCTCAAACTTTCATAAGACCATCTCATTATGGATTATGAGAGACCAGGTATGCATCTATGTAATAGCGTTATGTCGTTATGTTGTTCAAGTTATGTAGTAGATAAATTTTCAATCAATAGGCGCCAATAACCGCCACTTTGGAATATATTGATTTTTCTTCTTCGGCTCATCTAAATGAGGAATCAAGGAATTTCAAAACGAGGTCGGAAAATGGATTCTTTATATGGAGCTATTTTCATTAGTCAAAGACGAAATGTCATTTTAGGACCATCTGGAGTGACCACGATTATGAAACAAAACCTCTTCAACCTTAGGGATAGCCAGCAGTTGACCAGTTTGGACAAGAATTTTGAATTTTTGGAAAATTGTGTAGTAAATCGAGATAATTACTCCGAAGAGCGGCAAAAGAATATTAAACATTATGTAGAACATTTCAGTCTTTATTGAATAAATTTTGCTCGAAAATTTTCAAGAGAATCTTGTAATATAGATATCTTACTTCCAATCCGCTTCTATCTGGCATGAGGCCAATACCGATAAAAAAAGCAAGCCATTTTTAGTAAGATCATCCAATCAAACAACTCCTCAAAGTCTTCTCTATTCGGACAGTTATGCACGTTGTGAATAATCAGACTACTAAGAAGAAATGAGTCAATTTCGCAGCAGGTGATTGATTGAGTTTGCCATTTTCTTATTGTAAATAGTAAATAAATTATTATTAAGGTGAATTATCGTATCTATTATCTCACCCATTGTTTATTATTCGCAAGATTGATACCAGAGGTCCTAGATTTTTTATGATATTTTTTTCGTAATCAAAAGTCTTGAACCAACAGAAAATGGTTTTTAAATATTTTTGGCCGACTAGACTTGTCATTTACCCCTCTGTGGCATTGTTCAAAAGTAAATTAGGATGAAGATCGCATCATTGCATGATCTGCTAGTGAGTTTCGTTAGTCTGCTAGTGATTTTCGTTAGAAGCTTGAGGGTTGTGCTGTGTTGGTTTATTCCTCCATAGTTTGATGAGATTTTTTTCAAAAGCAGAATAATGGTACTTTCTCGCTTTTCATCCGAAATTTTGTGATGTGATATTATTCAGGGGATGAGAACCCTCTTCCTATTTCTCAGTTTTTTAAGCGCTTTCTCCACGTCTTCCTTCTCCATCGATACTTCTTCATCTGTGACTGTTTCAGATGTGTCCACTACCTACTGCTCTCTTTTATTGTTGATTTTTTCAGTGGAGTTCCCTTATATAAATATTCTATCCATTAACTATGCGGAAATTACTGATGAGTTTCACTTTTTTCCTCCGGATTCTAGTCACTATCCACATCTGTTCTTGTAATCCGTAGAAGTCATCTTCCGATCTCCTTGATAAAATTCTCCCACTGTTTGCCAGTTTGTCTGACCAGCGATTTGGTTTCACTGCTAATTTCTTGTATTATTCGCATGCTTGCGTTGTCATGTTTTCATAGTAGGCTTATTTTTTTTATTGCTCATTTTTCTTCGATGACTTTATAGAGCCATGAGGTTCTCGTTCTTGCCCTGCTCTATGTCCGGTATCCAGAACTTCTATCGTTTCTTTCTAATAACATCTCCCCTCAGTTTACTCCAACTAATATTTCACTATATTTTTTGCCGGAGGCGCACCATATTGTGATGACATAATCAACATAACAAAAGATAGTGTCAGAATCTGAAAAGTCCATTGAAGAGGACAATTTCTGAGCAACCAGAGCCACCTCGAACCTCGTATTTGACTCCTGGAATAGCCATCCAAAGACTGTTGTTATATTATACATTTGTATAAAATGTGATGATAATAATTACTTTTCATTTCGAGCTGCCATTACCATCGCTGCAATTGGCATTTGAATCCCTAATTCTTTTTTTTTGAAAATTTCTTTTGTCAAGCTCTTATCATACACCGATTTTGTATCATAAATTGTGTTCTTCGAAAAATCTGCTTTGAAAGTGATCAGTGTATCATTCAATTTTCCTAAGGTTTGATGAGATTGGAGTTGCACTAATTTATATAATATACAGGGCAGGGCGAGCCATGATCGATGGTATATTTTAAGGTTATAGAAAAAGGATCATGAAGATGTATTGAAAATTTGATTTCATGGGTAGCACTGAAATATTTTCAGTGCCATGATGTTTACGTTATTATGGAAAAGTATTAATGATTTTGCTTTTTTATATGAAATATCCTGCATATTACAGCATTTTTTGATTCGCTGAGGTTCCTCATAATTTTCTTATCATACTTTCCTTTATTCATATCTGGTGCATTTAAATTAATCGATTGATTTCCTTGTTTGTAGAAGCTCCAATTGCACATTTATTACATCTTTATAAAAATTGGACCACTAATGCGATAATCAAACATTTGCTAATTCATTTGAGGAAATTTGGTTTGTAAAAACATGTAAAACATGGAAATAGAGTTGAAAGAATTTTTTTTATTTCAGCAAATATTATGATGTACTGATCATTCCATTAAGAAAAACACACTTTCCATCGTTTTTGTTAGTAAGAAGAATTAGATACCCTGTTTGATAAGGTTTATCAGAAATTTCAGTTTTCTAGGATTCGAATTATAGAAGTTATGATTTCTAGCGAAGAAACAAAATTTTCATCGACTGTGGCCTGCCATATATGGAGTCATTCTTTGACTTTTTCGGTGCATTCATATTCATTTTCACATTTTGGTGCGACATGACTTTCTCATATTTGGATTAGACATTTCCAATAATGAGGACATGATATCCTTTTGGTTTGTACGAAAACGAGCTACATTGGTGCTAGAGTGTTGTACTATGACATCACACGAAGCGATTGTGGGCCCGAAAAACTAAAGCCGTGCACCCCCATTTTTAGAAAAATTTTATTTCTCGGATATTAATTCCCGTATCGAAATGATTTTTGTACACAATATTCACTTTTTTTCAGAGGAGATCTAAAGATCAAAATTGGCGAGCAGTCTCTAATGTATACAGGGTGAGTCTTTGACACACAGTACAAATATTTTAACTTGAGGTCTTGAGGTCGAAAGAAAAATGAAACACGTTTTCCTAACCATTTTTTCCAGTTCGGCCCTGATAAAAAGAAATAGCCATTTTAAATTTTCATAATGATCTATGCTTGGAGCTATGCCACCCCTGGAGAAACAAACTGCCCTTCAGAATAACAAGCTGAATCTATGATACTACACATATGTGCATCTTTTAAACAGAGTTGCATTCAGCCAAAGTACCCAATTGTCCGAATATCAAAGATCTTTTTATTTTTAAACATCAAATTACTCGAAAACGGCGCATTATATGAGAAAATATGAAGAATACTTTTATTTTACGAAATGTTCAAATATTCATAAAAAAGTGTCAAACTTAGTTTCAAGAGTTAGGTTCTTTGAATTTTTGGTATGTTATGGTCGTAATGAGAAACCTGGAAACGTAGGTAATATCTTGTGTTCGAAAAAGATTCATCAAATAAATGAAAAACTATATATTATATATCATATATTATATTCCGTATTTTATTTCATTCGATAGTACCGTTCGTGAGATGAAAATAATATTTTTTATTTTTTTTTTTCAACAAACTGTATCTTTCAAACGGAGCCGATTCGGAAAAAATGGTACAGGAAAAAAGTGTTTCTTTTGACCTCAAGAATCTACGGTTAAAATATTTGTACGAGTCAAAGACTCACCCTGTATGTATTGGCATACTAGGTATATGAATTTTTGTTCCTGATTATGCTTTCCTAGAAATGGGGACAACAACCCTTGTACCGTTTTTGAGTTATTATTATGCATTTAAACTCACCAATATAATCTTCTGCACCTTCCTGCGAACTTTATGTACCCTTTCATGCAGGGAGTTGTTATTATATTGGCTGTATGGACCGTTCCATCCTTCTTCTCTAAGAACTGGTTGAACAGCACAGCTTTTGCGTCGCACATAATGCAGACGATCAAGAAGATGGAAAAACATCTCATCAGTATATCGACAAGGTTGAATTTCATTGCTAACTCTCACTTCTTCGGAGTTAGTTTCACGAATTGTGGCCAACGTTCCGTTTTACTTTGCTAAATGACTTCACTGCGCTCTATTTCATTTCCATCTTATCTATCTGAAGCTTCCGTTCGATAAAAAACACCCGAACTGTTTATAGATCGCAGGAAGTAAGAAATTAAGTTTGCATTGTCGCAGGACATCAGATAGAGAGGTAGATTTGACAACCATTTTGTGTTAATGACCCGATAGGTGATCGGGTAATTAGGCCTCCTCCGTGAAACACCTACCTAAAGCTAAAGCTCTCCATACACGTGCATATTCGCGTATCAGTTCCTTTTTGTTCTTTTCACAATTTACATATTATAATATCGTATAAATACACAAATAAGTATGAATTAGCAGGTAGCAGGAGGGTAGAAGCCAATACGGCTATGATGTCAAGGTTGACCCAAATAGATATCATAAATTTTCAATAGGTGCAGTTTGAAGGTATTGAACTGGGATGTGCGTGAAATTCAAAATTTAACTTAGGATTATAGGTTGAATAACATGATTCAAACTATGATGGTTTTCAAAAGTAATGCTCTGTTTCAATATCTCGTTATTATGAATCTGAAATGGTGCACTTCAGGACTGAAAAATACTAAGAATTAAATAGATAATCAAGAAAATATTGATAGACCATTTTCTCGTGTCCGTAGTTTAAAAATGACAACTTTATTGACCGATGGGTGGTTGACATCGAAAAGTAATATTCTTTGGAAAGAGGTTTTCAACTTTTTTATATTTTTCTCAAATATCTTGGGTTTCAAGAAAAGATGCAAGAGACAAGAAAGTTGTTTGATTGAATTTGCTTATTTATGGTTTATTAATTTTCATGGAATTAAAATACACACTTAATATTCAGAGGCTCCAAATACTAGTGGCCCAGTAAAAGTGTCCTTTTTGTAATGTGTTGTATGTTGAGTTCTTTTTCGTCACAATTTGTAGAAGAATCGAGAAGTTTTCGTTCATTTTGAATATTGCTTCCGCTATTGTCAGTATGTAACTGATAACATAAAATTAAATCTTATTTATATAAAATAAATGTAAAAAATGCAAAACACAAAGATGGAAAAAATTTTCACCTTGTCATGTATTTGGATGTATAATACCTTCGAGGTCTTTATGTGTATTTTAACAATATGCAAAATGAAATTGCAGAAAAGGTGGATAGAAATATGTGCGATTTTCACTATAAAAACTCTCAACAAGTGGAATGAAACGAAAAGGGTACATTTATCATATTTTTCATTATATTCAGAAATAAAAAGTTTCATTGATTTAATTCTGTTTAAAACTTTTTTCAATCGGATTTCAAATTTTTATAATATAAAGTATTCTCAAATCAGTGCATCACCGAAGAAAAATCTAATGGTCCATTCTATGATCAGAAATAATTCAGATTGTGATAATCAAATCGAAAAAAGCAAGTAAAAATGTGAAAATAGTTCAGGCATTTTAGAAAACCACATTATAAATAACTATTTTCGACCGTCGCGTCGTTGAAAGTACCGTGGCGATAACTGTGGTCTCGTTTGTGATTGGTTATTTTTGAAATAACATGGCGGATTTGGTCACTGAACCAACTGACCAATTGACCCAATCTGTCATTAAAACCGAACGGATTTGTTTAGAAAGTATTCTGAAAGACGTATGTGCTTTTTAAGTTGTTTCTTAGAGGTTTTTTGTCGTTCTCAAGTTATTGGATTAACATTTGGTATTTTTTATTACTGTTTGGTCATTTTTAATTGGTAAGTGAAGATTTCTATGAGTCTTCATACCAGTAGGTATATTTTTAAATGCAAAAATCAGAGCACTGCATTCATAGTACCTTGTCAATTGGTTTTTATTTTCCTTTGAATGCTCAAATAATTAATGGACAGGCATGTCTCTAATTAAAATAATACATTCTTTTTTTTTATAGACAATGCCAGATTGTGCAGCAATCAATGGCAATAATTCTGCCGAAAGAGGTTTTCTAGTGAAGCATTTCCCTAATAAATCTGTTGAGCCGTTTTTTCTATACAATCTGCCTTTCAGAAAAAATGAGAATAATCGGTTCCAAATTCATGAACTGCTTTTAAAACTTAAAATGATTTAAGATCTTTACTAACAAAAGCTAAACCATTGAATGAAAATCAAAAAATTGTCTCAACAACATTTCCTGTATTTGTGGTAAAAGTTATGCAGGTGAAACGTCTAGTCTAGACCTCTAGAAATAAGAAAACGCGAACATTAAAAATAGACAAATTAATAGATCACAGATTGCAGATCATGTGTGTTGTAATACAGGAAACCACAAGATGGATGGAATAACACTAAAATTTTAATGACAGTACCGAATCATCATAAACGAAAAATTAAAAAGTCCACGTTTATTTCGTTGGATCAAAATACAAATTTGGCAAATTGTTTAGCAGCAATAGATCGTGCTGACGCCTATGGCATTCAAATCAAATAATTTAATTTCAAAGGTGAGTCAAATTCGGTTTTACCTTCGATCTTTTTTGAGAGAGTTCATTGAAATAATAATGACCAGATCGTTTCTGGATTAATTTATTGAGAAAAGAACTGACAATTTCAATCGATATATCAAAGACCACTGCTCGTGTTTCACATAAACATACCCAGAAAGTTTTCACCAAGTGTGTTCGCCTTGGTATGTTTATTGCAGTAGTATAAGGAATTGCTGCTCTCTATCATGATGCTAAAATTTTCGATGGGTAATACTTATATTGCAGCGCTTTTGAAATCTTGATTAGATTCTCGTGGGCATCACTAGATTCAGAGAAAATGGAAATGTTGGAAGAACGCGTCGAGCGACAGTTACTAGAGAGCATAATGCGATCGGTGTGTTATCTTCAGTTGCCCATAATCCTGATGTTAGTTCACCCATACCAGGTATCAGTACAGCATTACATTTTATAAGTGGACACGTGAAAAAATACGAGGAGATGAGAACTTTCGAAGAGTAATATTTTCTGATGAATCTGGATTCGCAAATTATGGACAAGTTAACCGGCATAACATGGACTACTGGATTGTACAGGGTGGGCATAATTGGTCATACCTGAACTACAACTTTTTCAACCCAATGAGATAGGAGAAAATGCATGGCCGTCTTTCTTCGAGAAACTTATCTAATAATGCCATCAACTGCATTCCTCTATCATCTTTTGTTTTCGAGATATAGGTAAAAATTAAAATTTCAACTGGTCATTATCTCCGTTTCTGTTTAAGCTAGGATGTTGAAATGAAAATATTATACAGACACTTCTTTTGATAGCAATCCAGTGGCGTACTATGATTTTTCCAACAGGTAAATTTGCTGAGCTACAACTTAAAGATGTGTTTTTTTATGAAAACAGTAGTTCAAAATGGCTTAGAAAGACTGAGGGCGATGTATGATATTTCTGAGACGGTAAAAAATGGCGATTCTTCCTAAGTCATTTTTAACTACTGCTTTCATATGAAAAAACACAACTTCATGTTATAGCTCAGCAAATGAACCTGTAGGAAAAAATCATAGTACGCCACTGGATTGCTATCAAAAAAGTGTCTTTATAATGTTTTCGTTTCAGCATCATAGCACAAACCGAATCGGAGGTAATGACTAAAGTTGAAATCGCCCAAATTTAAATTTTGGCCTATAACTCGAAAACAAAAGAAGATGAAGGAATGCAGTTGATGGCATTATGAGATGATCGAAAAAAGACACCAAGCGCACATTCATTTTCCTCTATCTCGTTGGGTTCAAAAGTTGTAGTTAGGGTATCACCAATTATGCCGACTCTGTATACTGCACATTCACTTTTATTTTAGCACTCGGTTGGCCATGAAAATTTGACACAATTCACTCTGTATAGTACGAAAATGTGGGGTTATGACGCTTGTCAAAACATTTTTGAGTTTTAAATCAAGGCTATGTTGCCCGTTCTACGTAAAAGTTTCTGTTATTACGTATTTTATCGCAATGTCGAATCTTTTCGGAAAATATGTGACGAACATAACTGAAGTTTATACAAACTGATTGAAGGCATACCAAATCCAATTATTTGCATGGAAAATACAAGAGATCAGTATAATATCATAATATGCACTAGCCTGAGGAGAGTTAGTGTTCGTTATCTTCTTTGGCTGAACTTTGAATACGTTACATCAGTTTTAGATTTCAAAAATATTAACCCGACGATGAAATGCATATGATGCGTTGGGAATGGGTATCTCCCGAAGGAATTAACAGATAATTACAATGTTAAATTCTTCAACAAAAATCATCATGCATCAATATAAGTAGGTAAATGGAATTGAAGGAAGTTTCAAGTCAAGATGAACTTCCAATTTGAACAAAAATTTCTCATGAATAAACAATGAACAGAACAACTGATGCGTATTTGTGGCTGTTCATCTCAATACATTGATATAATAATAATAATTAGGTATTTATTGGTTCCTTAAGACATTTACAATGTATATGACAAGTCAAATGAAAAATAGAAAATTCAATTTTCGGGAACTTATTCTACGATGACATTCATCGAACATTCTGTAGTAAACTTTTCGCATTAATTCACTCAAACATAAAATTCTCAAATGCCATCACTTTTTTGGGTCACCCAATAAAAGGAAATTCTTTGTCATCCTCTTCATCCACAATCTTTCTGATTTTGGAAATATTCAGCTGAAATACCTTCTGTATAAAAAGTACACGGAATTGTAAAAAAAAACACATAAATTTAAATTTAATCATCAATATTTATTTTGTCTCCTTCAAAATAGTCCCCATTGCTTACAATACAACTATGATATCGGCGAACCCACTTTTCCATGCACCGCTCATACGCCGCCAAAGGTATGGCCTTCAGTTCTCCTTGCGAATTTGTTTTGATGGCTTCAATGGACTCAAAACGCGTTCCACGTAGGGGCAATTTGAGTCTTGGGAATAGAAAAAAGTCGCACGGAGCTAAGTCAGGTGAATACGGCGGTTGTTCGATGGTATTTATTGAGTTTTTGGTCTTGTATTCCTTAATAATTATGGCTCGGTGCGACGGCGCGTTATCATCATGCAAAATCCACGAATTGTCTTTCCATAAATCTGGCCGTTTACGACGAACATTCTCACGCAAACGCCTCAATACACCCAAGTAATACTCCTTATTCACTGTCTGTCCTTCAGGAAGAAATTCTGAGTGCACAACACCACGATAATCGAAGAAAACAGTGAGCAAAACTTTAATTTTCGATCGACTTTGACGTGGTTTTTTCGGATTCGGCTCGTTTGGTAGGCGCCATTCGGTCGATTGTTGAGCTGTTAACGTGTCATACTCATAGACCCATGTCTCATCGCCAGTTATGATTCGTTTCATGAAATTTGGATCACTAGCAGCTCGAGAAACCATGTCTTCAGAGACCTGCTTCCGATGCTCTTTTTGCACAAAATTCAGCTCTTTTGGAACGAGTTTTGCTGCGACGCGTTTCATACACAAAACATTAGTCAAAATGTTATGAACGGTCATTTTATCAATGCTCAACTCTCGAGCCAACTCTCTAACATTTGAATGACGATTTTCGAGCACTAATTTCTTGATTTGGATGATGTTATCGTCGGTTGTTGACGTTGAAGGCCGTCCAGAACGGGGCAAATCTTCGACCACCTCACGACCGTCTTTGAATGATTTGTACCAATCGTATGCTCGTGTTTTTGACATACAATTATCACCAAAGGCTTTTTTTAACATTTTCAATGAATCGGCACAAGAAAATTCGTTTGCAAGACAAAATTTGAGGTAAACTCTTTGATCAACTATTTTTTCCATTGTAAAATTCGCAGAGCACTTTTGAGGTCGACTGATACTGACAGCTGTTGTAAACACACTAGTTGACAGATCGCGCTCAAATTTGGCTTGGTAATAAAGGAAGGTCCTACCAACTTTAAGAAAAAAAAAATTACCGATTCCTTTTTGGCGGTTCATTTAAATAACATTTTCCGGGTACTTTTTATACAGAGAGTATAAGTCGTTTAGATTCAGATGAAAAATTATACATATACTCTTACATTGAATATTTTCGCTACCGTCTGACGTATTGTGGATTTTAGAATATCAGGGTATAACTATTTGAATGAGCGGACCTGAATTCTAAAAAGCACTTCCCTGTCTCTTTTTTCAATCACTTTCGGCATTTTCATAATAAAAATTGATATCAGTTGTGGCAACGGCGTTACATTAACGACATTTCATGAATGCCAACCTTACTCCGTTCTAGTTACAAAAACTTGAGAAAATTATTTCATGGCCAACCGACTGCTAAAATAAATGTGAATGGAGTATACATTATCCGCTATGGCTATGGGAAGTGGAACATCAGCTGGTATGTGCGGAATTATTGGTGACAAACTTATTGGTAGTTTATTTTTTTGGATTGCTAAATGGTCCAATGTATTGAGACTTTTATAATTACCAAATACTTATCCTGCTTGAAGATGTAGCGCTTGAAGAAAGACAGCCCATGTTGCTTCAGCATGATGGCTGCCTGGCGCATTACTCCAAAATAGCACGTGATTAAAATAATCGCTGGATCGGCAGAAGTATGGCACCATCGCGTTACCTGCGAAGAGATTCAACATCTCCTGATTTTTATTTATTGAGTACACTTAAAGAGTGAGTAAACCACATAGCTTCAACGACATTCGAAGATATGATGGAACGCATACGAAATGCTTGCAGGAATATCGGTACAGAAACTTTGATCCATTCATTAAAAGAATTGATAAATGTATCGTCCGAAGTCATAATTTGGACATTTACTGATATGATGGATATAAATGAAAATATGATGAAAGTTTATTAATGGCATGCAGACAGGAATTGAATTCTGAAAAAAGTAACACCCAGAGCACCCTTTGATACCTTATAATTTTTTTTTTGTTTATTGGTAAAATATGTAGTGGAACTCAATGTAAACTTTTTTCTTTCTCTACTAATGAACTTTGTTGTTATTATAATTTGTTCTCGGAGGTACTTTCAGTTATAGAAACCAGAACTTAGTTATTTCAAATCTGAAATCCTTGATTTGATTTGATAACATTTTTGGATTCTTCATAAAATTTCAACTGCTGTTCATTGGAACTTCTGCGTACCTAACCTCAATGTAATTAAGATGTTTATGAATGTTAAATTTGACGTGAAGATAGTTTGTCTTCAATGAAATGTTATGACGTCGTGCAAACATAAGGCCTCGCACATATAGAAGACGTTCTAGAGTCCGCGTTCTGCTGTCAGCATTCTGCGTTCTTTGATTGCGTTCTGGTAACACACAGACAGCGTTCAATTATCAGCGTCCCAGTTCTGTTGGAAGAATGGTGACTGAAAGATACCTACTGGAATATGTTATCTGCTGATGAAGAAGAGGCATCATTCTTATGGAACTTGGAGGCCTCCAAAAAGAGAAGAAAACGAAGAAACGCAGGAGTCTTCAATACTCTTTTTGCATAATTACTTGACGATGAGGAACGAATTCCTATATGTATCTATATGTTCGTATATCAATATCTTCAAAAATTATACGAGTGCATTAAATATACATACAAAAACAAGACACTTTTTGAGCAGAGTCACCTAAAATTTTGATTTCAAAATACACACTCTCCGTACTCCCCAAAATTCATTGATTGATTCATATCAGTACCTTGCAGTAGATTGCAACCGCAAGTACTGAGTTCAATCCCGGGCTGGGGAAGAAATTTTCTAGTCGATACGGGTACGGGCCACCATTCACTGTTGGGTTAAAATTAACAGTGCTGTGTCTAAGGTGGCGTAAGGACACAGTAACAAAGCCTACACAGAACACAACTGGTTCTCCGAACTCGCACAAGCTCACGGAGCTTATACTATATTATAGTATAGTATAGTATAGTATAGTATAGTATAGTATAGTATTGTATATGGTTCTGAGTGTGGACAAATAAAATAATTGGGTAGACAAAAGTGGACTAACGTTGAACCAATGATCTATTTATACCATTGAAAATACGTCTTCGAATTTTGGCATGCTGCTCAGAAAATGCACCGAAAATGGTTCTTTTTCTTAATTTCTTATATGGTGCTTGGACAAATATGGACCTACGATGGACAAACGACCCTGAAATGATGGTTTCAAAATTCGCATTTGGGGGTGCCAACTTCACATAGCTGTATTCAGGAGGAGCATTTTTTCAAAAACTTCAAATATGTAGCACTCTGAACTCTCCTGTTTGAAAATATCGCGTTATTCAGTTTGTTTACGCTAACCTCTCGGATTTGGAAGTACTCTAGTGATGGAATACCGTGAAATACATATACTTAGGAAAAAACGAATGATAAACTCTGTTTCCCTTTCCTGTGGTATTTCAAATCCGAATTTATTGTTATTGTTTGTATAATTGTTTCATTCTTGAATTAATAATATGTGACCGATTCTGGATGGAAATCCATAATTGAACTCAAATCAGATTATATGTTTTTCACAAAAATGAGATTTCAAACCACGTGTTTCTTTCTATCCCTTTCCACCTGAGGACGCTATTATGATAGCGAAACACGTGTCGTGGTTTAAAGTACTGATTTTTGTGAAAATCATATAATCTGTTTCAAATTGAAGGAATTATTGGTGCTAGTTGTAATACTTTCAGTGAATTTCTACAATTGGATTGATTGGTTCCTATTTTGTTTTGCAAGATTTAGAAATCATTGATGTAGATCGGAAAAATTTTAAAATGAATATTCTAAATAAATAATTACTGGAAATACGAAGAATATTTAATGATTAATGAATAAAACATACTTTTTTTGGTATGTTGAAGTCATGATGTTTACTTCAATTCAGTGTGAAGCAGGAAGCATGTACAATTAGGTATCTACCCCTAATCAATTTGACTGTGAGGTGAGATGACATTTAAAAGAGCATAAATGTTGTTTTTCCCTTATATGATATGAGAACATACCAAAGTTTTTCATAGATTTTATTTGATATTGTTTCAGCTAATATAGGTGAATGAAATTTATCAAAATATTTTTTTTCGCGGAAATTAACGCTAACAATTTTGACTCGAAATATTTTTGGCAGCACGTTATTTAATAGATCAATACAAGCTTGCTCTCGATCTCCAAGGATTATTTGCTTTGCCCCATTCATCAGTCAATGTAACCAGTTGATCGATGTGATAAATAAGATGATGGAAATATCTGGATGAGATATTCCAACATCAGGAAAACCACTTGAACTATAGAGATACAAAACAATGGTGTGCACTCACTTTTCAATACAACTCTCTGCAGTCTCCAGGTACGATTTGGGCTTGGCCGGCTGGACAATTCGATTTCACGTCAATCAAATTCGCCATGTTCAACTTGTGCAATTCGAAAAAATCAACGAAAGTGATCCATTTACATTCCGCCGTGAAAACCAGAAGGAAACACCACGCAAAAATGGCGACAATTCTCATTTTTTCAAAGCTGTCTGAAAGAATCTTCGATGGATGTCCTTTCGACTACATGATTGGAATGTTATCTGTTTGTGGGACAAGATAAGCCATTGATGGTATTTACCCAGATTGCTAGTCTCCCCTCTGATCAAACAGACGTTAAAGTAAAATGAAATCATGAGTAAATATCAACACCTTGGCTCGAATATTACCCAGTTATTCCCGGAATCGATATAATGAATGACGAAGGAAAAAGTAGATATTTGAAATTAAGTTGGGAATGATAATATTTTCGGAAAATGAAATTTTAAATCTTTATCAAAAAACTATTTCTTTTTCAGTTCGAAAGCAATAGATGAATATTGAGTTCAGAACTACATAATTTAAATGTAATTGCTATTATTATATAGAAATAGTTCAAGTTCAAGTGCCTATCAGATGTTTCTGGAGAACTGGGCTTTTTTAAATCAGAAAATTGAGATAATTATATCGTTCGATATTCTCTACTAAACTAATATAAGATATTATTGGAACTTGAACGCTCTTTGTTATACAGAGTGTGAAGGGAAGAATGCGATAGACAGAAACCATATGAAGGGAGGTCATCAAGGTGTACATATCACATATCAAGAGGTTTTAATTGCCTGAGGGCCTTCGTTCAGAAATGAACTTTAAAAGTTTATAATCTTGAACTAATTAATACACATTTAAAATTTTGCAGTTGTATCACCCTTTCCGACTGCCTTTGATAAACATTTTTGAAATTGAAATAATCAGGACCAGAGGTGACAAATTCCCAACTTTTTTTGAAAACCTTATATTTTATCATCTTATACATTGAAACTATAGAGTCATTCGGGGCAACTGTGCGCACTTTTGCCTTTCAAGCCATACCCTGTTTCAAATGTTGAAGATAGGAAAATTAAAACATATTCATAAGATAGAGAATTTCCTAATCTATAAGAAAACATCAAAAAGCAAACAAACAAAAACGTTTTCTTTCCGCAAAAAAGAATTTAATAGAGAAAGTCGAAGTGCGTTCACATGCCCCGTATTGCGGGTAAGTGTGCGCACCCTCACGGGGTAAGTGAACGCATTGCTTAGTGAACCACACAATCAAAACAAATTACAGAATAATGTCATCAAAATGTTACAATATTAGAGAAATGCTGTTTATTGTCAATACAGAAGCGCCTTTCTACAAGCAGTGCATTATTGTTCGTGCCACAATTCTTGGTGAACACAACACTTGATACATTCCCCTGTTGGTGGCTCTTCATATTTTTCCGAACAAATAAAGACAATATTGATCGAGTCTTCACCAAGAAAATCAACAATGTCATAATTTATTCCTCACTGAACTAATGCCCATATAATGAATCTATGCGCACACTTACCCGCGCACACTTTCCCCAGTAAGCCAAAATTTGAATTGACGTTCTTATAGAGTTGAGCAGCTAAGAGAACCTAAAAATTGTTATTATATATTTAGATAAATATGCCCATGATCGAATAAAATATTGTTTAACACTGTCGGACTCGGAACTTGGACCTGGCAGAATTTGCAGAGATGCTGAAAATTAAAAAGAAAACTAGTGAATTTGATTGATTGCAAATAAAAAGTTAACGAAACGTCGCACGGCGCATTCCTATGAAAAACTAATTTGGGGATTCTGCGCCCTTGCTTCACCTAAATGAACCCCTCTTTCATACATTGCATAGTCGAGATATACGCACTGCGCACACTTACCCACTGCGCTCAGTTACCCCGAATGACTCTAACATTTTTTCATTTTTAGGGTCATAGAAAAACAACCCAAATAGGTACAGGGCGAATAATGAATATTTTGTAAAAACTTCTTAATTTAAATTGCACTTTGCAAACACCTTGACATACACATGGACCAGAAACTAATATGGAGAGAACATGTCATTAAAAAGCGAACAAGCTCAAAGTTGAAGAATTCCACTTGCTCATCGGTAGGATATCCAAATTAACACTGGAGAATAAACTCCTTATCTACAAAACTATCATAAAGCCAATCTGGACATACGGAATCGATATCTGGGGATGCACCAGTAAAGCATATCAAAGAAGTCAGTCCAATATCATTATCATTAGAATGATTACAAATACACCATGGTATGTTTCAAACCAAACAATGCACGAAGACTTGAAAGTACCATAAGTGAAGGACGTAATCAAAGAAAAAAAGCGGAAAACACCACGTATGGTAGATTCGTGAATCTAGAGGCTAGAGGACTAGACGAATAAATATTCTTCTTCAACCACTGACTGAAGTGCAAAACGGTAGGCGACTCAAACGAAAATACCTAGCGGATCTGATAGAGATGTGAAGAAAAACTGCCAATTGGCAGGACCTCACAACAAGCCAGCAAATAAGCTTTTACAATGTATTTATTTATTTCGATTGCTTGTATTATAATAATAATAAAAAAAATTAAATCAGTCGATTTCTCGGTCGATCGTATAACACATACACCTGGGGTACAATGAATGAAGAGTAAAATGTTACTATCTAACAATTAGAGAAAAACTGAACATCTTTAAGATGTTTAAGGACGGATGCTGAAGACCTTGATAAACGGGTATAACAACATCCTAAAAGGGAAAAACAGAGATAAAGATATATGAATTGTAACAGTGCACCCGACCCCTACTCTCTATGAAATTAACATTATTCTCATTTTTCATTTCTTCTTCTATGGAGTGCAGTGAACAAATGTTACGTTAATTTGTTTAGGGATAGCTACAGTGTGTGGCATCAGATATCGGGAAAGAAGTCAAATTACTGGGTCTTCTTTATATACGCGCAGTGCGTATATCTTGACTATGCAATGTATGAAAGAGGGGTTCATTTGGGTGAAGCAAGGGCGCAGAATCCCCAGATTAGTTTTTCATAGGAGTGCGCCGTGCGACGTTTCGTTAACTTTTTATAAGGAATAAATTATGACATTGTTGATTTTCTTGGTTAAGACTCGATCAATATTGTCCTATTTGTTTGGAAAAAAATGAAGAGCTACCAACAGGGGAATGTATCAAGTGTTGTGTTCACCAGGAATTGTGGCACGAACAATAATGCAGTGCTTATAAAAAGGCGCTTCTGTATTGACAATAAACAGCATTTCTTCAATATTGTAACATTTTGAAAACATTATTTTGTGATTTGTTTTGATTGTGTGATTCACTAAGCACTGCGTTCACTTACCCCGTGAGGGTGCGCACACTTATCTACCCGCAATACGGGGCATGTGAACGCACTCCGACTTTCATCATTAAATTTCTTTTTGCGGAAAGAAAACGTTTTTGTTTTTTGGCTTTTTGATGTTTTTTTATAGATTAGAAAATTATCTATCTTATGAATATGTTTTAATTTTCCTAGCTTCAAGATTTGAAACAGGGTATGGCTTGAAAGGCAAAAGTGCGCACAGTTGCCCCGAATGACTCTAATGCGCGGAAACGCTTCGTTGAAGAGTGATGTTGAAGTTGACGACTTAATTATGCTTTATTGAATTTTTTCAGATGGACAGCGATAAAGAAATGAAATTTTGCAGTAGTATTTTTCAGAAAGAGATGCACCAGAAACTCAATTTTTCACCGATTCTCCATAGCTATAGAATGTTGAAATTTTTGTTTTCCACAATATATTTTCACTCAGGCACATCAGAAAAATGGTATTGAAATCAGGATTTTTTTCTGGAATCTTTATTGATTTTTAACTGTGCCCGTTAAAGAATATATTGGATCCTTTGGTCCGTTTTGAACTTCGCATCTGCATATTCCTTATTTGAAATTTTTTTGGCATAATTTGTGTAAGAATCAAGTACACACAATGCACTGAATTTTGAGTACTATCATCATCATCACTCAGCTCTCTGGGTCCACTGCTGGACATAAGCCTCCCCTATTTCTGCCTATTTCTTCATGTCTTCAGCTCTTTGTATCCAGTTGCCTCCAAATCTCTTTAGATCGTTCGTCCAACGTGTAGGAGGTCTTCCCTTGCTTCTCATATCCAAGCGCGGTCTTCACTCGAGCATTCGTGCCACATGTCCAGCCCACTTCCTCTGTGACGCCAGTTCTTCTTCGTAGATCTTCATTTCTTATATGATCCCGCAATGACATCTCGAGCATGGACCTTACTTTATAGTAAACTTCTTCACTCGAGCATTCGTGCCACATGTCCAGCCCACTTCCTCTGTGACGCCAGTTCTTCTTCGTAGATCTTCATTTCTTATATGATCCCGCAATGACATCTCGAGCATGGACCTTACTTTATAGCAAACTTATGTTTGTTAGCACTTGCTGTGGTTAGTGTTGAGGTTTCAGCTCCATAGGTCATGGCCGGCAACACGCATTGATCAAACATCTTCCTTTTCAAACCTTGTAGACCAGGCGCCAGGTATTTTTGGGTCCGAAAAAATTGCAGGAAGCTGAATTTTTAGTATGTTGTCTGGAGATATGTGAGTAGTATTAAATCAATTTTGCAACTTTGAAATACACTGGAAAAATTTTTGGTGGCCAAAAAACCTCGAAAATTCCGAACTTGTTTCAGTTTTTTGCTTATAACTTGTGAAAAGTTAGTTTTTATTTGAAAGATCCCTCTTCTCTTTTGAAAGTTTATAAAATTTGCAACAATCTGAGGTCAATTCCATCTCTTTAGGTCCAGTATATCCCGAGATATTCGAGTTCAAAAATTGGTTCATTTTTTCGAAAAGTTCAAAATTTTAAGTATTATAAATTAGTTATTTTTGGGCTAGAATATTTTCACTAATGCTGCCACCACGAGAGACACCATTCAGCTTTCAGTTGAGCATAAAAAGGTCTGTGTGTCCAATAGATCTTGAGTTATCACAAAAAGATGAAAAATTATTTTTTCAAGTGGAATTCGTGAAAAATTTGTTTTCTGTGCGTACCCCAAACATGCATAAAATTACAATGAAAACATGCTTACATGAAGAAACTCTACATTTGTATCAGGTAATAGTTAATAATAGTGAAGTTATAAGCAAAAACCTGAAACAAGTCCGGAATTTTTTTTTCCACCAAAATTTTTCAAGTGTATTTCGAATTGGCAAAATTAGTATAATACTACTCACATGTGTCCTAACCATATACCAAAAATTCAGCTTCCTGCAATTTTTTCGGACCTATGGCACTTTTTTTTGTCTACGGCGCCCGGCCTATTGTGATATGTCTCCTAAAGAGGCAAGCTTTCCATAGGGGCAGCCTATGGGAAGCTATGGAAAGCTTGAGTACTGGTGTTCAAACTGACATTCGAAATTACAAAAGGTCGATCCTAAGCAACGAGAAAAGATCATGACGGCTTTTGGTTGGTTGTTCAAGAACCGAGCAAAGAACATATTGTATGTTTACACAAATTCTACATTTTTCACGATAAGAACTCAGGAAACAGTAGAGTTTTCAAATGAAAATGTAATGATGATATTCGAGCATGTTAAAAGTTATGGTGGAAAATCAAGAAGGGTTGTCGATTTCACCCCTCTCTAGCTATGAGCGGTGATTGAGATAATCCATATTCGAAAAATACCTCTGCATTGTTCATTTGTCATCTTGGTCCTACTTTAAAAAATTGAATGAATCCATATGTAAGTCTCCATCTTTGCAGCAACGGAAGTCTTCAACGAAGCTTCTCCAACCATATCTCCATGGAAACTTTTCGTCTTATTTTGAGGTTCTGAACCTCATTATTCCCATTAATCCCCGTATACCCTGTATCATAAATTTTTGTCTTGACAAAATCTGTTTTGTCCCTAGTATGCGGATAAAATGACACATTAGTTTTTCATCGGCCTTGTGATTCAACCATCGTAATTTTCAAAACCATAATATAAGTAGCGGCATTACACTAGCAGGGCACCTCAAAGATTTTACGATTTTTATGCCCCCGTTTTGCTCTCATTTTGCTCCGTTTTGCTCACCACTCAGTTTATTTTGCTCACCTATACACAATGAGCTATAGACAATTCAAAGTGCCCTGCTGGTGTAATATTACACCAGCAGGGCACCTCAACGGATCTTTCCAATATTGGTATCATTCGAAAGCTCTTGTTTTGCTCCGTTTTGCTCAGCAGTCTGTTCGTTTTGCTCATTTATACTTTACGAATTTTTGAAGGAGAAAAAATTGTTTTTTCTTACCCTAGCTCCTGGGATACATGCGTTTTGCTCTCGTTTTGCTCTTTCCAATTTTCCAAATGTGCAATTCGTTTTTCTCTACCAGTTATCGTTATCGGGATAGATATAGGTAATTCAAAGTGCCCTCCTTATGTAATAACACACTATAGGGGGTCTAAGGAAGTACCCAACAAAGTATCCAATGATAGATAGAAAGAGGATTTGTTTTGATTCTGTTATTATTAAGGATTTGGTCAAATCACAGAGCACTTCAGAGATAAGTTGTTTTTTTCGTTTTTGTCATTGAAACATTTTTGTATCGCTTTTTCGCCCAAAACTGGACTTAACATTCGAAATAAATGTGAATCGTTATTTTCGATATCAATCTGGACCACTTTTTCAGAATCCGATGGTTTATCAACAATTTTCCCAACCAACTGGCTCTTGCAATATCGGCTGATATATGTATATTATTACCTTCAAATGAAAAACAACAAGGAAGCTTTGCTTCACTGAAGAACTTCTGACCGCTGCTATCAGACCACCCTTTCTTTGAAAGAACTAGTGGACTTCTAGTACCTAGTCGTTTATTATTTCAAGTGAACTTAATTAAACATCATTTAATTTTACACCTAAATGATACTCTTGGTGAAACTCGATACTGTGAACCGTTTTGGAATATTTTGATTTAAAATTTATGAAGTAATAACCGATGCTGGTATAAAGTAATGGTCGGTAATGGTGAAGTTATTAATTATTATTATTATGAAATATAGTATGCATTATGTGAATCAAAATGTTTTTGCACCATCATAAAACGACATGTTGAAAATTGGGATGTAGGTATCAACTGTCTTGTAATATTTTTTTTCTTCAACGCCCTTCAACTTGAATACGGATGGTGTTACGAAAATTTTTTACTGGAAAACCCCAATTATTTTTCAGTTTTCTACCTATCCTAGAGACGGGGTCGCCTTTTTCTGAAACAACCTGTATATTTAATCCGTTTTCAAAACTTAATTCACTGTTGTCAGTCAGACTCATCAGGAAGCTGAGTCGAGTCACATGGACTGACAGGAGACTGGTATATATCAAATGTCGGTACTTTGAAGAAAAAGTCATTAAATCCAAATCGATTTACAGATTTAAATAGTATGGATTTGTTTTTAAGAAGCAATCTCAAATCCCTAGTTTTCACTTGTGATTTTTTTATTATCCGTTGAGGTAATATTACACTAGCAGGGCACTTTTATTTGTCTATAGCTCAAAAGGTGTAAAAAAAAAGAATGGTGCGCTTTCGATTGGGATAAATATCGGAAAGATCCGTTGAGGTGCCCTACTACACTTTGATTTACCTATATCCCTGTAACGGTAACTGGTAGAGAAAAACGAATTGCACATTTGGAAAATTGGAAAGAGCAAAACGAGAGCAAAACGCAGATATCCCAAAAGCTAGGGTAAGAAAAAATAATTTTTTTTCCTCCAAAAACTCGTAAAGTATAAATGAGTAAAACGAACGGACTGATGAGTAAAACGGAGCAAAACAAGAGCTTTCGAATGATACCAATATTGGAAAGATCCGTTGAGGTGCCCTGCTGGTGTAATATTACAACAGCAGGGCACTTTTGATTATCTATATCTCAGTAACGGTAAGTGGTAGAGAAAATCTAATTGTAGATTTGAAAAGAGCAAAACGAGATCAAAACGCAGATATCCCACAAGCTAGGCCAAGAAAAACATTTTTTTTTCTTCTCTAAAAACTCGTAAAGTGTAAATGAGCAAAACGAACGGACTGGTGAGCAGAACGGAGCAAAACGAGAGCTTTCGAATGATACCAATATTGGAAAGAGCCGTTGAGGTGCCCTGCTGGTGTAATATTACACCAGTCTATAGTCTATAGCTCATTGTATACAGGGTCTTTCACGAGGAACCTCACCCATATTTATACGGGAAACTACTGAACGTATTTTCATGAAATTCAGCACTTATAAGTATTTCACGATGCTGATGAAATCTAAAATATTTTCAAGGCATGAGCACCTCCGGTTTTTCCGGAAATGACGTCAACTTCCGTTTTTCAAATTAGAACACCATTTTTTTATTGCAGAAATAGATTCCTCAGAAAATTTCAAGTTATTTTGATGTAACATTTTTCAGTTTTGGTTGGAAAATTCTCTCTGAGCGGGAAAATTCGAAAAAAAAAATCGAAAATAGAGCTCCGCTGAAACAAGAATAACTTCGAGGTTTTTGGATGGAAAATTTTCATTTTTGGGATTTTTCAAGATGTAAGATTGATGTATCCACTTTAAAAATCGAAATCGCGATTCATGATATAGGGGGTGAAAAAATCGCTTTCAAAGTTAGGGATGACAAAATCGTGAAAAATCAATTTTTTCAAATTAGAACCCCATTTTTTTATGGCACATATTGAATCTACGTTAAAAAAATAATCCCTAAAATGGATATTTTCTGAGTTATTCACAAAAAACTGTTTTTCGTCTTGAATTTTCAGCTATTTCTTTCTGATGAAATTTTCAGGAACTGTTATTTGAACCATGCTGTAGATTTTTCACCCCTTCTTGAAACCGACTTCAAGTTACTATTAGGAGAACCATGGCAAACTCTCGCAGTTATAACTAGAGAAGATGCTCAAAGTTTTGATCGTTAATTTCTAGACATTTATTTATACGTCTCAGGAATGCTTCGTGCGTTGCTCTTCCTATTTCATCGGGAGGAAGAGATCTGCAAAAGTGTTTAAAAACCAAATTGAGTTTCAAAACTATGAATCTAAAAATCTAAACAAACCTGAACGCATTTCTGACTCGTTCTATGCAGTCCTCTTTATCAGTCAGGGGAGTTGAGTAGACAATATTTTTTATCCTACCCCAAACATAATAGTCTAAAGGAGTTAAATCGGGAGAACGTGGTGGCCAAAGATGTGGACCATTGTTCGCCAACCATCGATCTTCAAATAGCCTGTAGAGGATATTTGACACATTGAGTGAATTGTGTGGAGGCGCGCCATCTTGTTGATACCATAAGTCATTATGGTTCTGTACTAGCGGCTCAATTATTTGAGTCAATATGACAGAATATCTATCTCCTAAGGGAGAACATTCTTTAAATAATGCAAACATGTGTAGTGTTCTATCTTACCAGTTAAAGTCCCATCATAAATGTGAACATCGAGAATTGCATTATTTTTGATGGCGCAAAAAACATTGAAACTCCAGGTCTCTTGAAAGTTCCATTGTCTGAAGTGGTGGTTGTTCTCTTCATCCCAATAATGACTGTTATGCCTATTGAAAGAACCATTCTTTGTGAATTTAGATTCATCTGTCCAAATTATACAGTCCAAAAAGTTTTCATTCTCTTGAAATCGAATCATCATAGCTTCGCAAAACTCTGTTCTCCTGACGAAATCAGTTTCCTTCAAATGCTGTACCCTATTGAATTTATATGGGTGCATTTTTTGTTTTTTTAATATTCTCCAAACACTCGATTGAAATAATCCCAGATCAATCTCGGCATCTTTGAGAGAATTTTGAGGATTCACACGAAAATATGCAAGAACTGTAATTTCGTTGTTCTCATCTTCTACTACACTTTTTTCTCTGTGTATAGTTTTCTTAACGAAAGATCCGACATTTCTCAAGTTTGCCATGGTTCTGTTAATGGTATCTCTCGTTGGTCTGGGTCGGTCAGGAAACCTCTCAATGAACAGTCGAATCGTTCTTTCTACAACTTTATTACATTCTCCATGAAGTAGAATGAGATTTGAATAATCTTCATTGGTAAAATTAGGCATAGTGATCGATTTTATAACTTAATACGAATTATCACCAAATTAATAGTAAACACAAAATGCTACTGAATAAAGAGGAATTTGGCAGATGTGATTAATGATATCTATCATTAAAAAAAAAAGAATGTAAAACATGGTAAGTTTTTGCATATGGTTCATAAGGAATTATTTATTTATCACTGGAGAGAAAACCGATGGCCGATTAGTTGAAATAAAGAGGTTTCCGATACAAATTCGAATCAAAATTCGCCATCTATTTAGGAACAACCTGTAACTTTTTTCTCTTGCATATTAGGGTAGTAAAATCTAAAACATGGTTTAAGTAACAGTTCCTGAAAATTTCTTCTTTTTGGCGTGAAGGGAAAAGAAATAGCTGAAAATTCAAGACGAAAAACAGTTTTTTGTGAATAACTCAGAAAATATCCACTTTAGGGCAAGGGTGTGATGCATACACTCACATTATTTTTTAACGTTGATTCAATATCTGCCATAAAAAATTGGGTTCTAATTTGAAAAAATTGATTTTTCACCCCCTGTATCATGAATCGCGATTTCGATTTTTAAAGTGGATACATCAATCTTACATCTTGAAAAATCCCAAAAATGAAAATTTTCCATCCAAAAACCTCGAAGTTATTCTTATTTCAGCGGAGCTCTATTTTCGATTTTTTTTTCGAATTTTCCCGCTCAGAGAGAATTTTCCAACCAAAACTGAAAAATGTTACATCAAAATAACTTGAAATTTTCTAAGGAATCTATTTCTGCAATAAAAAAATGGTGTTCTAATTTGAAAAACGGAAGTTGACGTCATTTCCGGATAAACCGGAGGTGCTCATGCCTTGAAAATATTTTAGATTTCATCAGCATCGTGAAATACTTATAAGTGCTGAATTTCATGAAAATACGTTCAGTAGTTTCCCGTATAAATATGGGTGAGGTTCCTCGTGAAAGACCCTGTATAGGTGAGCAAAATAAACTGAGTGGTGAGCAAAACGGAGCAAAATGAGAGCAAAACGGGGGCATAAAAATCTCAAAAATTCTTTGAGGTGCCCTGCTAGTGTAATGCCGCTAATATAAGTGTCAATTCGATTGCGAGATTTTCGACTTGTTCGCTAACGTCTTTTTGAAAAGATCTTCTCAATTCCTCTTGAATGAGGTAGACTGAAAAATTAAGTGATAAACTAGGTAACTTAATTCTATACGCGTGTACCAGAAAAAACGACTATGTCGTTTTCTACATGAGGCTAGTAATAATATCCATCGCGAAACTTATACATATATTATTCTAATACATCAAAAACAGGACTACATTAACAATGAATAACATCATGAAAAGCTCCAGAAGCAATCTAAATCTAGAAGCCAGGTGAATAGAAAACATTCATCCGTCATGAATATTCGTAGCTGAATTTAAATTTTTTCGCAGGATTGTGAAAGTGATTGAATGAGCGACTTTATTCATTATTATTTTTGATTAGGTGATGGTGGTGCAGAAATCACTCAGATTAGTATGCACATTTATGATTCGTGAATGTATGCGTTCCTTAAGCATCATCCTCAGGCGTTTCGGCAAATCTCTTGGAAATCTTAGACCGGATCAAACAGTCTCTGTGATTCTTCGGAGAGTGTTTCATAGTCTCCTAAGGTAAATTGACAAATAACAATGAATTAACATGAATTATTTGAGTTGATACTATGAGTCGGTTGTTTTCATTATTCAAGCGTCAAGAATGGTATTGGTACTTATTTCTATTTGTGATGGCCTCTACTTGATCGAAATCCAATGTATGTCAGTTAAATGATACAAGTAGATATATTTGTTGATTTTAATTCAATATCATGCTGAAACTAGTTCAAAAACCCATGTAGAAGATAATGTAGCGAATCGCGAATCGCGTCATGTTTTCGTTGAATAAATTAATAGAAATCAACATATACAGGGTGTTCTTAAGGATGAGTTTTATCATGCAACAGGAGGTAGAATTGGTCGAGATGAAGCATGTCAACAAATATTCACCATTAAAAACTTTCCAAATGTCTAAACGTTCGTTTTTGATCTGAATACTGGAAAAGCAACGAGGTGGTTTCATTAAGAGTATTGATCCGTTCTGTTTTTAAAAGGGAATGAAAATGATATCATTTTCATTATCTTATAACATGAACTTTATTTATGGTTAAGGTTATGGCTATTTCGATATTTTCTCCCCACTGACATAAAAGTATATCATAGTTAGTTTGGACGATTTTCGGTGAGGGTTGGTATGCTGATCCGTCTATAATATTCATTCGGAAGGAACATCACAAAACAGCAACATTTGTAGGCGTGGCACTCAAACTAATGACTTGAAGATTAATTTTTCAAGAATTCCATAACACTGTCGACATATCGAAAACAAAGACAATTTTACTACACTCAACATTGTTATATTATGTTCAGTCGTGAACTAAGTTATCAGCGTGCTCCACATTGGCGTCTGTTCATGGGACAACCTGTATATTCGATGCTCAATAATTCCGGTACTACGTACCTTTTGTGAGAGAAAACACATTGCTAATTTTGTGATTAAAATAGCGTACTGTTTTCAACTTGGAATCAGAAGACATCATCATAGATAATTATTCTCTTCATGTACCTAATTAAATTCTGAATAGCAATATTATAAGATATTGGTTTCTGCACACGAATGAAAGGTCCACGGTTCACGGTTTCTCATTGACTTTGTCCAGATTTATCCGCATTACCAGTAGATTGGGGTGACTTGGGACAGTCCTTTAACTTGGGACAATTACCCCCTTGCAGATTTCCTTGTTTCTTACCATTTATGAGTGAAGGGACAAACTTATAAGATTGTGTAGCGACTTTTCGGTTAGTTTAACAATTAATTCCTGTTGAGTTTGCCGTGACCAGAGCGTTTGAATTGACAGGAAAAATTAACGAATTCAGGAGCGCAAAAGCGTGTTTTTTTATAGCCCTTATACTTTCTAATGTCCTGTACATGTGTTTCACTTTGTGCATTTGCAATTTTTTTTTCTGGATACGTGGGATATCAGCTATGTCATGAAACAAGGTTGTTTACAAATCAAACGGCAACACGGATCTCCTTCATTTATTTTGTTGCTTCATAGGGTGACTTGGGACAATGCCGAATAGATACCTACGAGTATCAATAGATTTTATGTTGTGTCCCAAGCCTACCAAATCGGTGGGTGACTTGGGACAAATATAATTTATTTTTTTCAAAATTTATATCCGAATTCTGAAGCATGGGATATACCCTAATTAAAACTCCGAGTCATCAAGCATATTCGAACCGCTTTTTCAGATAAAAATAGGTCACCGTTTTGAAAATATGACAAGTTGAATTCAACAATCGTCACCCGAATCTACGGTATATTATTAAGTATCTATAAATATCTACAATATCTACATTGTAGATTTTTTATTACATACTTGGGCGAACAGTAAGTCAGACAGTGCGCATTACATTCTGGTCTAGATTGAACAGTGAACTTTTTGTTTATGATAAAATTTTAGTATACTTCCTAAAGGAAGTATTGAATTTGACAGTTTCCCAATGTATACCTCTACATACAGCGGGAGTGGCTATTGGAAGTTTACGGAAAAATATACAAATGAGATCTGCTTGAAACTAAGAGGCTGAAAAACTAAAGGCGAATGAAGCTTTTTTATAAACAGGGTGATTCATAACTATTGGGACATAGGCTAAGGGCACATTGTTTGGACCAAAATATGGGGATAGGACCAAATACACCTCAATAAAATATTGCTGTGGAAAAAGATAGAGGGCGTCAAAGTTGAATTTTTCATGAGGGGACAGAATTATATTTTCTTCGAAGTTCGAAAGTCCTTTATTAAAAGAATTAGAAAAGGCATAGAAGTCGGAGGAGGCCAGATGGAATATTTAATTCAAGTTTATTCTTTTTTTGTTACATTGTTTTTAATTTTGCTTTATCGTCGAAATAAATAAATAAAATAAATAAATCGTTACTTCAAATCCCCTCCCGATGCATTGAACTGCTCAATTGTGTTTTCCTTAAAACGGATGAAAAAATATACAGTGAAATTATCAGCAAAAAACGAAAAAAAATATTCAAATTTGACGCCCTCTATCTTTTTCCACAGCAATATTTTATTGAGATGTATTTGGTCCTATCGCCATATTTTGGTCCAGACAATCTGCCCTTAGCCTATGTCCCAATAGTTATGAATCACCCTGTATATTCAATAATCTATGACTTCTGATTATACCGGATTTTGATACCAATCCTCTCTTTTTCAAAGGGAGTACCCCGTGTATCATCACATATTCTATTGTATTTTTGAAGTACACGTTTATTTCAGGTAGCATTTGCTAAAATTTTCATGAATAGTTTTCGAGTTGTTCACTGATTACTTCTCAGGAGCACAATGCATAACCTCGAAATTGTTTGGCAGTTTGTTATCGAAAAGACATATAGGGTACTCTAACGATTTGTCAAATTGTTCGTTAACGTGGGCCCCCAAAGCTTTTTATTATCACTATAAAGAGGCATTCTGAGAACGTTATAGTCTTATCACTCGAATCCAATATCAGGAAGAGCATTTTTTCCAAAAACATGCACAAAACACAATACTCGACCAAAACAGCATGCGAATCAATTGAGGGAAAAGCTTGTGTGACCCACGGCAACGAATGCTTAGCTGATTTTGACAAATCGTTAGAGTTCCCTATACTTAATGTTATTTTAAAGGTTATTTCACTATTCTTCAGATATTTTGAAATTTATTTTGCTTGAGTATAAATTCCGAATTATTACAAATAATTCCGAATAACAGGTTCAACCCATCAGTTTTGAGATAAATCAGTTGAGCAGGAAGAGGATTTCAAAGTTTCAAATAAAAAAAGAATGATGTCCAATTTTGTTTTTTTGTGAAGTATTTTGCAGGACAAAACTCTCAAGATTGAAATTGCAGTGAGGAACTCAGGTAAAACTTCTCTTATGACAAAACAATAATTGAGCCATTCTAAATATCAAAATAGGGTGGTTTAAAGTTCATTTCATGCGAAATTTCTTCAGATTTCGCTATGTTTATGAGCATTTCTTCTTCAGGATCAGGATGCGTTGTTCTGAGGTTTTAAGCAAAAAAACCGAACGAAATCTAAAACTTTATTATGATTTTTCGGCATTTTCATCCTGATGGAGCAATATCCGAATCTAGTCGATAACTTGATTGTCGGATTCAATATCCATTGAATATATCATAGAGTCATCGAGATAAATTTTTCCAAATTTTTTTTCTGAATATAATCTTTTGATTCAGCAAATGACTACTATCCTTCTATTTTATGATATATAGAAAATCAATGGCTTCTTATTCATATTTTTTTGACAAATTATTGTTGCGGTGATAGGTTTATCCACTGTGGAAATAAAACAAAATTCCAAATGTTTGAAATCGCAAGTTTGTTGGAAATTTTATGGGACCGTAAAAATTTTGAAAACTCTCCTTTTATGATGCTTGGAAGATTGAAAGGAAATGAATTCAAGTGAGCTGTTAATAATACATTAGTAATACTCACAAAAAGCCATAATCTTCAACTGATTCTCTCAATATAGGCACACAAATACCGTTTATTTTAACGAAACCAGACCTGCATGGTGCCACAAATATATTCTTCAGTGCACTTTTATTGGTATTTTTAACTTCGAAGATTTTCTCATGCCATTTTTGGAAATCAGAATCGATTTTCATAGATTCTGCATAAGTCGAAACTAGGAGAATAAGTATTAGAAGGTTTCTATTCTGATGCATTGTAATGAAAACTGTCTGCAACTAATCATGGAAGTACAGGGATTCATCATGATTCTGTTTGTTCATTACCTGATATAAATCAAGATAAAATTGTTGACTTTTTTCCATTAAGTGTTGGCTTCACTTAACCTTTCTTCTTGTGAGGAGATAATTTCGATCAGATAGGTAAGATATTAATGGCGTACATATATCTAAAAGATTGATTGGCCAAAGTAGGTGAAAACATCCTCCTTAAAAATACTTTTGTCCAAGTTCTTCTCCCTAGAATAATTTTGAGGCACCAGAGATTTTATCTAGGGAAAATAACTTGGACAAAAGAATTTTTAAGGAGATGATCTTCATCAAGAAAACAAGAAATAATGTAAATATTCAATCGGATACGTCCATCCTCAACAATATATACATAACAGTGGCGGCTCGTGGTCATGAGAGCTGAGAAGGCTAATAGTTTTCGAAGAGTGTTGGAACAAACTCTTATCAGTTAATAAAGAATACTTCTTCAACATAATGAAAAGTTGTCAGTTCTAAGATTAATTTTGAATGCAAGAGGATGCTATATGCTCCTTTTACTTGTTATGCCTTTCGATAGATCGCAATAGAAATTTTCAAATCTGAAAACCCCGTTTTGAACCATGAAGTATATTCTGTTTGATGAGAAAATAGTAAATATGGCCAGCAAGATAATTTTTCCCGTTTGATCGATCCAGTTAACCAATCACATTTATCGTACCAAACAACACTGAAACTTCTATTCTGACGCTTTCGGTAGACTTTAGTGTAATTAAATTTGGTGGAGGTCTTGTAAAGGTTTTAACAACGTGTACCTACAGTTAATTCTCAATATTCAATTCCATTTTATTTTTTGATCCGTATCAGTACTTACCCCTAACGCCCTAACAAAACAACCTATCTTAACAAGAATATATCACAAATTTCCCGAAGTTCCAGTTCTCCACGAAGTCGTTCAATTTTCAATTTGAATAAATTGAATAAATTGAAAATTGAAATCATAACAACTACCGCCGGACAACGCCCCTACCGTCGGAGATCAAGCGAATATAGTCGAAGACGGCACGAAAGAATCGATGCATGGAGAACAGGGGATAGTGATGGGCAATAACGTTATTTTTCACTAACGGTTATCAACCGTTATGGTTTTTTTTTAATAACGGTTGTTGATAACAGGTGAATACGTTATTTGCTCTGAAAACCGATAACATCTTCAAGGTTTGTCGATTAAGGGGTTTTCTCTACAAATTTAGGGTGTAAACGAGTCACGACTGAGTTGGAAATTTTTGATTATAATTTTTGTGGATGTTTACTTCTTTCATTCATCTTAATGTTACATTAATGTGAAAAAAATTTACTTTTTTCTAAACCAGTGAAATACTTCGCAACTGATGAAAAATATTAGAGTATTCAATGTGTTCCCCAATATTTAAATAACCATTTTTCATTTGTTTTTTTCATCTGGATACTCTCATTACCCATTCGTCCTATTCCAAGTTCGATTTATTAATTCTATATAGCCAATAAAATAATAAGCTAATATCGGCTAATATCTGCGGTGAGTGCTCCTCCCGATATTTTATCCAATCTCATCACTTCGATGTGAACAACATAATGTACCAATAACAGCCTCCCATCCGCCCGCTAACGTAACAGAACCATCAACCGAGATCGAGAGTCGAGAATATGGCCAACGTTATCCGTTTGAAAAGTGTAAACTGTTAATAAACGCCAACAAACGATCTAACTAACCGCCAACAAGTCCAATGTAGCCGACTGTTATATGAGAAACGGTTTAACTAAACAATAACCGCCAGAAACAACCTCTCTGCTGAACTCAACGGCTTCAACGTCAACGTCGTCGACTGTTATATCAGAAACGGTCTAAATAAACGGCTTATTCAACGCAGAGATATCCCCTTCTATATCTCTGATTCAACGCCAACGTCGTCGACAGTTATATGATAAGCGGTCTAACTAAACGCCATCAACGCTAACGTCGCCGACTGTTATATCAGAAACGGTCTGAATAAACGGCTTTTTCAACGCCAACGTCGACGACTGTTATATCAGAAACGGTCTGAATAAACGGCTTTTTCAACGCCGACTGTTCGCGCACACGTTACTGCGCAACCTGTTATTGTTCAGGACATATAACGGTTAGTTATTGCTTTTTTCGAATAACCGTTGTTAAATAACAGGTTAGGGAATAACGCCCCATCCCTAACAGGGGAGCTGTGCCTCCTTTGGTACATTTTACAGGCGAATATGGTACAGTCAGCTGAATTCTTGTTCGGCTAGTATGTGAGTCCAGAGAACGTATGCGTGAGTTACACTATCAACGGAGGCAGCAGGCCCAACAGCCTCCGTCCGAATAGACAGTGGCAGTACTAGGAAATAGGAAATATTCACATTCGACGCGGCGGACGCGTACGCAGCCGGTGGATTGTATGATTGTTATGCTGGATTTTTATGAGCGGAGGACCGAAAAATGAACTAATTTTTATCTGAATATCTAGTTCAGGTGTTCGGAAAATTTATATAGAAATTACTTTCTGAAAATGAGGACATGCCCGAAGTGAATGTATTTTAGCTCTAAGCTTTATGAGGAGGCTTAGCCTCCCTTGCCTCCTCTGGCGAGCCGCCCTTGATACATAAATCTTGTCACATAATTGAGAGTTACCCCGTTGTAGTGTTTTCTGTTTATTTTTTCGTGATGGATTCATATGTCAATGTAACCAGTCTCGCCGGTTCATCTGTTCAGTTGATTGTTGGATTATGATTCGAATGCCAACAAAATTTCAAGTATCTACATATCGAGCCCTCAAAGCATATATTGTGTTTGAATTTTATTTTTGTGGCTTTCTTATTGACAAGTTCTTCCTTGAAGAATGAAAGATTTCTCAGGTAGTAAGTTACGGGTGAAGTTATTTACAATGTGATTTGTCAGTCTCCAAACAATGAATTGTTATGAAGTTTATCTGTCACTAATTTAAAAGTTTTTGATATTTTTATATGGTGTTTTTGGAGTTTTCTAAATTGTTCCATCCACGTAATCATTCACTTATTGATAGTTTTTTTTGTTCATTTCGTTTTTTCATTGTAGCCTGAGGAAGGCGAAATATAACACCGAAACATTGCTTTAGGAATCCAAATTGTTTTTATTCGGTTCCTTATACCTACATTGGTTGCATTACTGAATTCTGGAAGGAACGAGAATTATCCACAAACGTTTGAATTTTATTGGCGCATAGAGACATGCCAAAATATAATGATTGATGGAACTCTTTAATATTTTCGTGCAGAAAAAAAACCCACTCTCCCCAAGCATATGCGTGAGAAAAGTGAAAAGCAGGCCTTTTTTCCGCACGATTTTAGAAAAGTAGGTATTACTTTCCTAACGTCAATGCGTGGAAAATAATACTTTCGAAACGCTAGTAGGAAAAATAGTATTAAGTTTTTCGTGTACGAATAGTGAATATCATTCTCATAAACGAACAGTCGCGTCGGTTGTAATACTATTTGAGAGCTTATTTTTCGCAAAACCATATTAGTGAAACCTGCCTCTTGCGGTCCTCAATGGGCAGCACCTCAAGCTTATTGTCATGTTTTCTGATTTCCAAGCAATCTACTGCTTTTTTATAGTTTTAATCATATTAAGCGATTCTGAAAATCGTCACTATTGCTGTAAAAAAAATGCTTTGCCCAATTTTTTCCCATTTTTAGATTTTCCAGGAAATAAGAGGAAATTCGAACCACATAAACAAGTAGTATAGCACAGTCTATTTCAGTTGTTGAAAGCAACTTATTCAAAAATTGCTGTGTGGTCCATTTTATACATGGTGCGAAATATTTTGAAAATTGTGGGTAATAAAAAAAATTCAACAGCATTAAAGGCACAATCTGGCCGAATTCAAGAAATCCGCTAGGTAATGCCAAGGGGACCCATAGATTTTCTGCGCGAAGGCCAGGAAGAACCTGTAATTGTTAATTGTATTCTATACTATAGAGCCATTGTCCAACCTCATCCATACTAATGCACTTAGGGTCTTCACTCCCAGTCTTTGAAACAAAATAATTAAAAAATTTCAATATTTGATTTGCTCCTGTGTAAATTTTTGCACTAATTTGTCAGGAGCAAATCAGAAAGAATTATTGCCTGACAATTAACGAAAAATGGAACTTTAAAATGATAACTTCATAACGTTTCTGATTTGATCCTGACAAATTAGTGCAAGAATTTACGCAGGAGCAAATCAATTAATCAATTTTTTTATTGATTTTGTATCAGAGATTGAGAGTGGAACCCATATAGAGTTTCAGAAGATGCAGAGTCCTTCCAGATTGAATATTAATCAATTTCTTTTCTCTACTCAATAACTTTCATTCGAATTCAATTTCGGAAATATTGCTTCTGTATTTGAAAAATTTGTAATAATCACGTGTGCACGTGTGTGAACTGAAAATGATGCAGTAAAATGCAAAACGAGTATTTTTACGTTATAGTCTGATGTTGCATCTACTGATAAATTTCATATTTGACTTTATAAATATCTTTTAATCTTGAATAAAGGAACATTAGTTTATGTGAATAACGGATATTCGTCAGCATTCCTTGATATTCATTTTAGTTCATCATTCCTAATTTATTTATTTATTTATTCAGACAAGGGACATCAACAGGATATGATCCCAAAACAATATCAACAACTCACTTCGAATTGAACAACGCAATAATAATAATAGATCATGTACAGATAAGGACTTAATCTTAACTACTCATTACCATGAAACATAATACAATTTGTAAATTTACATATATTGAAAAAAATTCCCTATTTTACTTCTGAATGAAGGCAATGACACAGAAAATGGATCCAAATTGACACAATACTCATCAAAAAGTTCACAAAACCTAGCAATGGGAGAGTTTCTGCCGAAATAGGTTCGGAAATTCGAAACAACCAACAACTGTCTGCTTCTGGTACTCCTCTTAGGGGTATGAAAGCCAATCAGCGATACCAGCTCAGGACAGTCATAGTAATTCATTAAATCTTATATACGAAAATTAGGTCTATTTAAATTCTGCGCTGCTCTAATGTCTGCAAATGATACAGGAACGAATTCTACTAATACCCATGGTGACATATATTCCGGTCAATTTAAAATGTAGAAACCCTCAAAACCTATTCTTCACTCTTTCTAATCCTAATTTAATGCAATTATATTGGGGAGTCCACACTACGCTGGCAAAGTTCAGTTTAGTGTAAACAAAGGAATAATAAACTGCCTTAATTGCAGTTTCATCATTAAAATCTCTACACATCCTGCAGAAGAAACCTAGAGATCTGTTAGATGAGTTAACTATATAATCAGCATGTGCGTTAAAAAACAACTTTGAATCGAAGATAACTCCCAAATCCTTCACTTGACTAACCCGTTTAATTGGTTCACCTTTCAAATAATATTGGAACTCGATACTGGATATGAAAGAAATACTCGCACATTTACTTACGTTCAATTTCATCTTTTTATATTCACAGTATTTTGCCAACGCATCAAGATCCTTCTGTAGTTCAATGCAATCAAGTACTGTTAATACCACTTTAAAGATTTTCAAGTCATCTGCATACAAGAGGATCTTGGAAAATTTAAAACAGTCAATCAAGTCATTAATGTATATTTAGAATAATATTCGACCCAGATGCGAGCCCTGAGTTACCCACTATATCGCAGACCTATATCCATTCACGAAGACTAATAATGGAAAAAAAGCACGAAACAATCCAAACCTATGGCTACTATTGGCACTTCTAAACTGAATAGGTCGTGAATGCAATAGATGAGGCCTAAACAAAAACAATTTCACTGAATTGGAATATCACCCACCCTCGGTCGGTTTTCCAGAAATTGGTAATATAGCATAATTCTAACCTCATTTATTCTAGAGTTATCGAGAAATAATTTACGGCAACGTTTGAATTACCAAAATAATAAACACCAAGGAATAAAATTGATCTCATTCAATCAGAATTGTCTTCCTTCATACATTTGACAGTATCCAAGTCTATTACTTTCATTAAATTTCTCTTCGTAAACCTAACAGAAATCGAAATGTTAGTAGGCTACGAAGGCAGTATTTTTACTGCTTTAGACTGTCAATTACTTCTACAAACAATAATTTTTATTCCAATTCGTTGTATGCTACATACTGGCATATGTTTCATTTTCCAGTAATAAAAAGCTTATTCATTTCAGCTAGCAGTCTTCAAAGAATATTTGAATCAGATTTTTTTATGTCATAGACGCATATCAGTTAAATTAAAAAAAAATTGAACCCTCTTCCGAAACTGTATCTTCATTAGATTAACGTCCAGTTGCAGGAAAGTCCATTAAAATTTAATACTTCATTAAAATCCTAATCCTCCATTTTCCCCTTCAAAAATGACAGTTTTAAATTTTGATAGGATATCAAATCTTAATGGAGTTTCCTGCAACTGGACGTATATTCAAGTAGATTAAAAGCATTAATAAGGTACATGTTAAAATTTCTTGAAGAATATCAGGAAAAAAGTTTCGGTTGACGACTTTGCAAAATTAAATATTAGCGCATACTTCTCATACTGAAAATTACTATTGAGGCATCATGATTACACTCAACGTTAACAATTACAAGTTATTTACTTAATATAAATGTGTTAACGGTAAATATTTCGCGAATAACTGAAACTGATAATTCATATCACTCAAATATAAAATTTATGTTTCCAATTCATGAGAAATTTACGAGTCAAAAACAGAAACTGAAAAACATGTATCAAAAATATCCAATAGAAATCATACTTTCTTCCTAATACCTACAGTGTTCACAAACTAAGCCACCTATATACATTTTTAGGTTTCGAATCGTTTTCATCTTCAGGTGTTGATTGGGTTGACTCTCTTATTTTCTCCGGCTTCTTTTTGGAACTCAATATATCTTCCTGAGAATCTCTTTCATAATAGTTATCATCATAATTCATATCCAGATTTTCATTTGCTTCTGGTGTATTTGGAACTGTTGAACAGAAAAATGAGAATTTGAATGAAGTTGTTAAATTGCAATTCAATATAATCATTGAGGAATAAAAAATGCAAAAAGGGTTGAATTTGGTTAGCATGTAACATTTTATACGATTGGTTAGTATCAACTCTCTGTGAGTCTGTTGTCCGTCATTTTGTAGGCAAAAATATAACGTATTTAAATTCGGTTTTTTCGTTTCGGAAAATTTCGACTGGACTTTCTCGGCATGCTGTGCGTATTCCAAATCTCAATTTTTCTACATCTCGGGACTTTAAATGACCCCAAGAAAAAAATTCTGAAGGTATCAAGTCTGAGGAGCGTTGTGGCCATTAAATTGGCCCTCTTCTAGCAATCCATTCTTTTTGTAAATGATGAGTGATCCATTGCCTCACTTGATTAAACTAATGAGGTGGAGTTCCATCTAGTATTTTAGTTGGAAGTGAATGAGGGCTTCTTGTAAAAGGATATTGCCATCCTCATCAAGTTGATTCTAAAAACTTCATATACTTCTTTTACCTTCACCATGCATAAAACTATTTCAATTTCGTTTTGCACTTGTGAAGATCATTTGAAGTTATTATGTGAAGAAAATAACTGAAGAATGCCACAACAAATGCAGTAGATAATATTGTGCGAAAAATGTTTATCATGGCATCAGTTTTTTTTTTATCCACACGAGGGATCCGCTGGTTTTCTAGGAAATATTGTCAATATTAATTCATGATACCTCCTCGAAAAATATGCTTGATGAAGAAAATCAAATTGATGATGAGGCAACTTCTCACTGGTCACTCACTCTCGGGATGTACAAAGTCGGCTTTGTATAGAACACAATACCGATAAATTCAAGTTGAAGCTATCCAAAACGTAAGCGTCGAATTCAAAAATGGGTTATATTTTATGAAATAAAATTTTGATATTTGAAAGATTTTTTTCTACTCTTTTTTTTTCTGCTTTTCTGAAATTACTATATTGGTAGAGCATTTTTGAAAAGACACTTGAATTACCCTTGAAGCAAGGTGTCACTTGACCCTCATTTCCATCAAATATTTTAGGGGTTGCTGTCATCACGCTCACAGGGTTGATACACTTCGATTTGAACCAACCGTATAATATATCCCCCTATACAAACCAAAGTTTAGGTCTTTTTGCATTTTTTCTGATTTTGCATGACAGCCCGAAATATTAAGGGTGGTACCTTTTCAAATTGACACTTTCACGTCAATGCTTTGAATATTATGCTTACATGGGTTGTTGAGAAATACCTATTGCCAACAATGGGCTAAGGTAGTCAATATTCTAGACAGTTAAAATTACTCAATTATATTTTACCTTTTTCTCTTTCAATTAGTCCATTATCATTAACATCTTCAATAGGATCTTCAACTTCCGGATTTTCATCTGTTTTTATAGTTACGGCTACTTCTGTGGGAGTTATAGTTACTTTTGTGGAAAGTGTGGGTAACTCTGTCGATGTTGTGGTTGTTTGTACGGAAGTTGTGGTTGTTTCTACGGAAGTTGTGGTTGCTTCTGTTGTAGGTGTAGTAGTTTCTGCGGAAGTTGTTGTTGTTGTTGCTGCCGTGGTAGTGGTTATTTCTTCTATATGTCTAGTGGTCTCCTCTCTCGGAGTTGCTTCAGTGTTTTTCTGTTTCGGATAAGGTATCACTGGTGCCGTACTATTTGCTGCTAGCTTTTTCAAAAAATCCACAATGTTGTTAACTCGTTCAGGAGGCAAATATATCACTTCTGGATATTCGTAAGTATAATCATAATCTGGAGTTTCGAAACAATCGAAATAATCACTTTTTACAATGTCTGATCTTAGTATAATCAGGAAAAAGGCAAAAATGATCTTCTTCATGCTTACTAGCCGATGTCGGTTATGATTTTATTGGCATACAAAATGAACGAAACGCTCGATCTTATCTCGGGACATGACCCTCTATGAAAAATTGTAAATATCCCTGAAATCGAAATCGTTATCACATAAAAAAATAATCGCGAATGTCCGTTGAAAACTGACGTCTTTTAATGGATATATGTGGTGTATTGAAAGTTTCCAGTATATCTGAAGTTGTTCACAAAGATTAATTGTATTAATTAAATATCAACAATCAACAATATTATCCCCGTAAAATTGAAATGAAAATAAATGATTCTTGACAAACTAGGTTAAGGAAAATCAAGCTTTCGGAAAAATCCATAAGGAACATTCGAATCGGACTGATAAAATAGTTGAAGAAAAAGACCATCGGCATAAAATCCTACTACAAGAATTCACTCAATAATAACGACATCAAGCCTGAAAAGAGAAGTGGTAAATTTAGAAACACGTAAATTTTTCTGATAAAGATACAGGATGGTCCAAAAACTCTTTAACTTTTAGATATGAAATAAGAAAAAAAAGAGCTAATCAGTTTTAACAAATTTATTTTTAAAAGTTACAAAAATTCTTGGAAATTCACGTTCTGAAGATAACATTGTCTAAATGTGCTCCATTTCTGTCCTGGCACTCCTGAAGCCGAACTCTAAAATTTGCGGCAAATGCCTGCAGTTATGGCTTCGATTTTTTGCCAAATATTATTCATTAGATCTTCAAGAGTGGCGAGGCGGTTGCAATGCACTTGACTTTTAAGATATCCCAAAAAAAATAACAGGCAGTCAGGTCCGGGCTTCGGGGAGGCCACTAAATGTCTCCTCTTCGAGAAATCAATTTTCCCAAAAAAAACGGTTGAACGACGGGCATATAGAGATCGGAATTGTGGCAGGTGGCTCCGTCCTGTTGGAACCACGTGTCCTGAGTGTATCCCTCAAATTCTTGAAGAGCAGGAGTGAACAAAGTTTGGAGCATGTCGACATAACGCTGAGAATTTACAGTTTCTGCGCGGCCTTGATGGTCTTCTAAAAAGAACGGGCCGTTTATTCCGGATGCCGACATTGCAGCTCAAACTGTGCTATGTAGAGGCCTTTGATGTTTCTTCTTAAAGTTTTCTTCACACCAGTAGCAACAATTTTGAGTATTGACATGGCCGTTAAGGTTGAAATGTGGCAGAATTGTTGTTTCTGTAATACTCGCGCACACAAAACTAGCGGTCCTCTCCCATGTAGCCCTGCATTGTGACTAAATTTCCCTGAACCGAACTATCGTTTGATATCGACCCCACCTTTCTACCCCTCCTACCACACTTTCTACAGCGCAACTAAATATTAACAACTCTTTGAACCACCCTGTATATACATATTACTCACTAAATTTTTGTGCGCCTCGAATTTATTGACTTTTTCAATGAATAACTATTCTGGACTCAAAATATACATTCATATTTTCTTTGTAAATTACGTTTTTTTCGATATGTAACCATTTTCTCCAAGTAATTATGTCGAAAGAATCATTTTTGGGGATAATTTTTCAATTTATGGTTGTATGTGTTTATACAAGAAATACAAAATGGCTTCGTCTCAAAATTTTCCACCATAAATAAACTAATGGCGGAGGAGAAGTTATAAGGCTTGCTTTTATATAGCCTCTATAAAACATAAATAATTTTCGAACCAGAAAAGCATAACCAATGTTGCAAAAGTTCTTTGGACAAAACGTTGTTATTGTTTTGATGCTTATAAAACATTTATATAATTTCTCGTGGGCCAGCTAAATAACTATATCATAAGGATTTTAAATTATCATAAAGATGTTACAGAGTACATTCTTAAAACTTCTATAAGATAAATGCTATCTCAAGCATAAAGAGCTTTATAAATGATGTTATATAAACATCTATAAGAATAAACGATACGCTTTCTATAAAAAGGTTTCATTATTTCATCATATAAATGTTTAAATGATAATTTTTGAATACCTTTTGGCTAATAGGATAATTGAGTGTATTTTTAGTTAGTATAAAACAAATCCGCTATATGTTTTTTTTTTGGTGTAGCAGGGGGAAAATCTGCAAGACAGACGAACACACCCTCTCCTGAGGGGGAACAGTGTGGGGATTCTCACTCTCTTGAGTTCGAGACCCACTTAAAACCCTTAAGGTCAGTTCATATTATCCGTCCGTCTCAGTTCAGTTCAGCTCAGCCAAAATATCTTTCAATGTGTTTTATATGGACTAATTCATACTATCCGTCTCCGACTCTTCAGCACCTATCGGCACGCTTACGACCGTCCGACGGTATTCTTCCAGAGAATATTGTGCGGATGGGCTGAAGGGCGTGGTTGGACTGAATGAGACGGAACGTATAATATGAATAAGCAACCGCTCAGTTCAGCTCAGTCAATCGAGGGTTTTCCCTTGTTGTGAAAGCTTCTTTAAACTTTTTTTTTTGTATTAATTGCGAAATTTTTCACAGTATACAGGATGATTCATAACTATTGGGACATAGGCTAAGGGCAGATTGTTTGGACCGAAATATGGCGATAGGACCAAATATACCTCGATGAAATATTGCTGTGCAAAAAAGATAGAGGACATTAAAGTTGAATTTTTTTTCGTTTTTTGCTAATAATTTCACTGTATATTTTTTTATCCGTTTTTAAGAAAAACACAATTGAACAGTTCAGAGCATCGGAAGGGGATTTGAAGTAACGGCTTATTTATTTTATTTATTTATTTCGACGATAAAGCATAATTAAAAACAATGTAACATAAAAAGAATAAAAATAAATTAAATGTTCTACGTGTCTTCCACCTACTTCTATGCTTTTTCTAATTCTTTCAATAAAGGACTTTCGAACTTTGAAGAAAATATTATTCTCTCCCCTTTTAAAAAAATTCAACATTAACGCCCTCTATCTTTTTCCATAGCAATATTTTATTGAGGTATATTTGGTCCTATCACCATATTTTGGTCCAAACAATCTGCCCTTAGCCTATGTCCCAATATGAATCACCCTGTATAATCGAAATGATATCATTCTAAAATAGCCATGATGTGTGGACCAATTTTTTTATAATGTCCAATATTCACCTTCAACTTTCCTCTTTTCAAATATTGGTTAGACACCTAATGTTTTTACCGACTTTTTGTTCCTCTTCATCTTCGTCTAACAATAATGCAAAAACATATCAGTCATTCAGGCGTAATTGCAGCAATTTTATTTTTAGCAGAAGTTAAAGGGTTCACGTCCTATGAGATAGGGCACGTAAGCGTAAGAGAAACAACGAAAATAATAATACTGATAATTTAACAATATTTTTTAAGGTCCTTCTTGTACTGTTTTGATCAAAAGGCTTCATGTGTCAAGTGCTGGTCGATTCGAATGCAACCGAAGATTCACGACACACGAAGCGGAAGGTGACTGAGACGATCGTGACTGATAATATGAACGCAACCTCCGTCAACGGCTAATGATCCTTCCGCCGACCTGAACTGAGCGGAACGTATAATATGAATCGACCTTAAAGGTCGATTCGTGAATCTTCGGTTGCATTCGAATCGACCAGCACTTGACACATGAAGCCTTTTGATCAAAACAGTACAAGAAGGACCTTAAAAAATATTGTTAAATTATCAGTATTATTATTTTCGTTGTTTCTCTTACGCTTACGTGCCCTATCTCATAGGACGTGAACCTTTTAACTTCTGCTAAAAATAAAATTGCTGCAATTACGCCTGAATGAATGATATGTTTTTGCATTATTGTTAGACGAAGATCGAAGGTCGATTCAAAATAAAAAAAATAATATTGTTAAATTATCAGTATTATTATTTTCGTTGTTTCTCTTACGTGCCCTATCTCATAGGACGTAAACCCTTTAACTTCTGCTAAAAATGAAATTGCTGCAATTACGCCTGAATGAATGATGTACTTTTGCATTATTGTTAGACGAAGATGAAGAGGAACAAAAAGTCGGTAAAAAGATTGGGTGTCTAACCAATATTTGAAAAGAGGAAAGTTGAAGGTGAATATTGGACATTCTAAAAAAAATTGGTCCACACATCATGGCTATTTTAGAATGAACAGGAAATCATTTCGATTATACAGGGTGATTCATATTGGAACATAGGCTAAGGGCAGATTGTTTGGACCAAAATATAGCGATAGGACCAAATATACCTCAATAAAATATTGCTGTGGAAAAAAATAGAGGGCGTTAAAGTTGAATTTTTTATAAGGGGAGAGAATAATATTTTCTTCAAAGTTCGGAAGTCCTTTATTGAAAGACTTAGAAAAGCAATAGAAGTCGAAGGAGGCTACGTAGAACATTTAATTTAAGTTTATTCTTTTAATGTTACATTGTTTTTAATTATGCTTTATCGTCGAAATAAATAAATAAAATAAATAAGTCGTTACTTCAAATCCCCTTCCGATGCTCTGAACTGTTCAATTGTGTTTTCCTTAAAAACGGATGAAAAAATATACTGTGAAATTATTAGCAAAAAACGAAAAAAAAATCAACTTTAACGCCCTCTATCTTTTTTGCACAGCAATATTTTATTGAGGTATAATTGGTCCTAGCGCCATATTTTGGTCCAAACAATCTGCCCTTAGCCTATGTCCCAATAGTTATGAATCATCCTGTATACTGTGAAAAATGTCGCAATTAATACAAAAGAAAAGTTCAAAGAAGCTTTCACGACAAAGGAAAACCCTCGATTGACAGAGCTGAACTGAGCGGTTGCTTATTCATATTATACGTTCAGTCTTGTTCAGTCCAACCACGCCCTTCAGCCCATCCGCAAAATATTCTCTGGAAGAATACCGTCGGACGGTCGTAAGCGTGCCGATAGGTGCTGAAGGGTCGGAGACGGATAGTATGAATTAGTCCATATAAAACACATTGAAAGATATTTTGGCTGAGCTGAACTGAACCGAGACGGACGGATAATATGAACTGACCTCAACTGCTTCTTCATAGGTTCCGGGCATTTTGCCTATTAACCAGTTGACTCTTATGGTTTCTGGACTCTCACACGATCATAGTCGTGTTGATAGTTGTATGCTGCCTATAGCTTTTATAGGTTAAGCTCTTCTTTGGTTACATTTAAATCCTTAACTGATCTCTCGGTCTTCGGTGGTAGGTTCTTGACCTTCTAGCTTCTTCCGTTGGATCGTAGTCGACTAATCTTCGTAGTTCCTCATTTGGATGTTGTTTGGCTTTGTCGAATATCCTTTCCGCCTTTCTTTTCATAAATTCTGTAACTGGTTCCCATTCCAAGTCCTTGTAGTTTTGTTTGTTCCTAACAAACCAGGGTACGTCCATCGCCATTCTAAGGAGTTTATTCTCAGTGGCCTGTATTCTCTTGATGTGGGACTTGGCTTCGAAGCCCCATGCCGCCGATCCTTAAGTGAGTTGTGGTCGGGCGATAGTTTCAATCATCGTCAACTTGATGTTTCAAATGACTTCTTCTGCCTATGAGTGAATAAAGTCTACTCATTGCGGCTTTTGTTTTATCAACTGCACATATGATGTGGTTTTTCCATGTAAGTCCTCTGTCAAGTTTCACTCCTAGGTATGTGGCTCCATTTTTCCATTCAACCTCTTCTCCATCAACTTCAAGGTTTTGTTCCATCCTCAATCTTCTCTTTTGCAGTAATATTGCTTTAGTCTTTCTTCCATTGATTTGGATTTTCCATTTGATGCACCATTTGAGTAATTCATCTATGGCTTCCTGCAGTCTCTGGTGTATGATCTCTGGGCGTCGATGTCTGAACGCTATTCCTGTGTCATCTGCGTACAAGGTGAGCATATTTCTAGCATTCTTCGGGATATCATAAACGTATATTACGTAAAGCAGAGGTCCAAGTACCGATCCTTGAGGCACTCCCACTTCCAATTGTCTGGTTTGAGAGGTTGCTCCATCTATCTTCACATAAAAGTTTCTATTCCTCAGATAGTTCCTTATAATCTTGCATAGCTTGGTCGAATATCCTGCTTTTTTCATCTTGTAGATTAGGCCTTCGTGCCATACTCTATCAAAAGCTCTCTCGATATCCATCAGAACTAATCCTGTGGCCTGTTTGGTCTGCATTCCTTCGGTGACGTATTCTATGAGCCGTAGCAATTGGAGTTCAGTCGAATGTTCTCGTCGAAATCCAAATTGTTCGGGTGGAATTATCTTCAACATTTCTGTTTCCTCATTCAGCCTTTTAGCGATAACCCTCTCGACGATTTTCCCTAGTGCTGATAGTAGGCTGATTGGTCCATAATTTGAGGAAATTTCCGTTCCTTCCCAGGCTTGTTGAAAACTATCATTTGTGCAGTTTTCCATGTCTTTGAGTAGTATTCGGTGCTACATATTATTAATCTTTTATATATCAATTCAATCCTTAAAGAACTGAAAAATGTTAGTTGAGGTGCCTGGGCCAGGGCGTCGTTCAAAGCCCTAGGTCGGGCCAATCGCAGCGTCTGTTGGGTTTCCATATCTCTCAACTAATCGACGAAGGTCTGGACAGCGAGTTGTTCCAGGTAGCTATCCGGTGCTATAGGATAGGTCAGTCTAACCCAATTCTGCTACGTCTGCTGCGAACTCCTGCAAGGTTTCTGCATTCTTCGTAATTTGTCAACTGACTTGGAGAGACAGTCTTAATGATATTCTGTGCATCTCCCCTTAGTGAAACAATAAAGGCCGTCGCTTTCTCCTCCTCGTCCCAACCATTGGCATTGGCTGCTGCTTCAAACTCCTTTTGGTATGGGCACCAAGTTGATTTGCCATCAGAAGTTGAAGGTTGAATTCGCCCAGATTAACAAAACAATATTTGCTGAATTTCTTGCTCAATTGCTCTTCCATGGTTTTCATATTTTTCCTGCATTTCTTCTTCTCTATAACCTAATTTTCCTTCCACGTCTACAACTCTGTCTTCAACGTCCCCAACCTCTTCTTCCACTTTTCCAATTTTGTCTTCCACGTTTCTAATTTTCTTGTCCAGCCCAGAGTTCCTCACCTCATTTTCCATGGATGACAAATCATTCTCCACATTTCTATTATATCCTCCATTTTATTGGTATTTTGATCCTTCTTCTCGGCGTTTTTCTCAATTTTATTTTCCATTTTCTTGGCGTTTCTCTCCTATTTGAATCTCATTCGATCAAAAAATTGTTTGGAAAATTCCATATTCACCTGGTCCATTTTCTCGGCATTCGTTATCGGCATTCAGTATTTCTCACAAGTAAGTCCACAACTCAATTAACTTAACATAACGGATCAATTAATCCCACTTCTGACACCAATGTAACGGGGTTCATTAAATTGCCTTCTTTCCAGAACGTCTATGTAATTTATTTAAACAACTACTACACTAATTCATGTACAGTGACTTACTCTAATTTAATTACACACCCTCTAATTTTCTTTCCCTACTTTGCACTTTTTAACTCTTCGAATTCTCTGTTCACTCGCTCTTTTTAGAACACTACTTCTGAACGGTGGGAATCTTTTTATCGATACGAACATTCAGGCACCGTCGAGACCTGTCGCGATGTTTTGGAGTGGCGGCAGGGGCGTATTCAGGGGATTCGGATGTTAAATACTATAAATATACTAATAGTTTGCACTGAATACATAAGTAATTATGAGATTATCTATATTCTCGAGCCAATCTATGCACTGAGACATTTCCCCAGTTATGCTGTTGAATTCAGTGAATTCTGTGAGAAAAAGAAGTAGAATTTGTTTCCAGAATTATGGTACTCAATTTATGCTTATAACTAGATAAAAGACGTGAGTTAAATATCGACATATATTTATTTTTGAAAAGCTAATTTTTATTTATGTAAGATCAAAAAAAGATTGCATTCGTATTTGAAAAACGAATTTGTTTTTTTACCCTTGCTACCAAATATTTCGAAAAAATGAATATAGTGTCGCATTCAAAGTGAAAAACTACCTATAGAGAGTTCTCATCGTTTTTGGATATCTTCGATAATAAAGAAGTTACGGCACATTTTCCAAATCGACAAAATCTGGTTATATCTTTAAGACAAATGAAGATATCGTGAAACGGTTACCAATAATGGACTTTTCACGAAAATCGTGCTCAGGACTTCTTTTAAAGTTTTCACCTATCTAGTCTAGAAGTACTAGAAACAAAGTCAAGCAATTTGGGATACCCTGTACCTACAGAACTATTGCTGTGCAAGAATTTCGTATCGCTGCGCTGGCTGGTATGATCTACTACAGCTGAGTGGAGCATCGATAATATCTATAGAACAGGCTGAAATTCGAAACTCTCCTCCGATGTTACAACTTCTGTAGACTGGATTTGTGAACTCGTACTGCTCTCTTCAGCAGTATAGTTGATGTGCAAACACGACTTTAGCTTTGAAAATGTTCCCAGTTTTTTATATATCAAGCATAATTAATCGTTTCCGAGTAATTTAATCATACACCCTTCAAAAGGTTACCATCAGCAGGTTGAATTAAAATGGTATACTACTTTCTTCAAATACTCACTATACATAACCAGGAAATATGTAGTGAACCTCTGATCGAGAACGCAAATAAGGGTGAGATACAAAATATTTTATTCTCTGATATATTTTTTTTAATTATGTACAAGACTTTGAATGTGAATATTTCACAATCAACTTATTTTCAATTCAATAGGTATTATCGTTATTTTTTTTCAGTTATTGAAGAACAAGGAAGAACTCAGGAAGTTGAAGAATAGAATTGATTTTTATCGAGAATTTTTCAAAAATAAGTTTAACCCAACGGAGGCCATTTTCTGCTAAAAATTCGAAAATTACAGACACTTAGGCTTGTTAATGCTACATCGTTCCTAGAAAAGACCTTCGCAATAACGTATTGAACACATCAGTTCCTAGTTCCTATTTATGATTTATGCTTGAAGTTAACTGGTTCCGAGCTAAAAAATATTGAGGGTTTTTACAAATAATCATTTCAGACTGTTGACCATGAACCACAAGCTATGTTTTCAATGCAGTTCCAATGAATGTTCATATTGTTTTTCATGAATCATAAATATATTCCATAATTCTAAATAATTGTCAGATTGTTCTAGGAACAAGGCTGAATAACGTTTTCAGATTCCACTCATTTTCTATTCGCTTTGGTTCACAATCGAATAATATAAATGCATAATATATTGACGGCATTCCGAAGAATGAAATTTTCATCGATACTTTATCATCTATACCCTTCGACCTTGTATCGATGTATCAAATAATACATATAGGTCTATTTTGATTCGGTTTCAATAAGAAAATAATTAATGTGGAGTGTAGGTTTAAATAACCTATATGTGAGTATTCTGTCAATATTTTTTCATATTGAATCGTGGATTTGAGTTTGATTGAAACGAATTGTAGTGAAATAGGATTTTTTATTCAGAAATTATTCTGCAAGTACAAATGTGGGTTTTATGAAACTTAATTAGTTTTTCGTCTTTTACTTTTGCCTTCGTCATTCTTAATGGAAGCACTCGTAGTGTGTTTATCTAGAAGTTTAGAAGATTTTTTTTTCTTGGAGAGCTTTGTTGCCTTCATCCTGGGATTCACTAATTCTCCGTTTTCGAAGTTGTAATTCATGACACTATCTGGCTGGCCTGAGTTTCTGTTGATGGTAATGGTAATTGGTTTTGTTGTAGCAAAGTTGGATTTAACAAATTTAATTGGATAATTCCTGTTTTCAGTCGATTTCGAATTTTCTTGTCGCATGGAGAAAATAGGGTCCCTGTTCGGAGTCTTAATGTTGCCTCTTTCGTCAACATCTATTATTCTGGTAGGTAAATTCTCAAGAAAATTCCCATGTTGGTATGGTATTAAACTTCCTTGATATATATTTCCGCGCTGAAAGTAATCTGGTAATAGATTTCCTTGTAAAGGATCGATAACTCCGTAGGGGTATCCAGCATATAGAAAATTTTGTTTTGGATATTGAGCATAGGAAGGTACAACAACAGGATAAATCCTAAGTGTTACTTGCCTCTGACCAGGGCTCGAAGCTTGACTAGGATTACTATGCAAATTTCCAGTTCCACTTGAGAAATCGAAGAAAAATACCAGAAAAATGAAGGGAAAGTGAATTTCACCGAACATAACGATTCAACTTCTATTAGAACTTATAAAGGAAGATTAAAGGAAACTGAACGATTATCTGTTGCGGATAATATCTTATGTGACACATTTGACAATTTTTAGATATATTTATTGCGTATTGAACTATTGATGATAACACTCAGAAGATATAGGTTTCTCTTTCTTTGAAATTCTTCGCATTGTTTTGATGGTGTCATTGTGCTCAACATAGTATACATACGTATAATAAATATTTGGTATACGCGAAAAATCATATTGTCACAAATGAAATGGTTTTTTCATTCAGAGTGATTCATTTTATTCGTGTTTTCAGGTTTCTGTACGGAAATTCAAGGAGTATCGATAAAATAGAGTTAACGACCTTATAGAATGACCCAAATAATAAATTATTGGATCAAAATAACAATGATGTTTGTGATTGTTCAAGTCTATTGCCGACCTATGAATGAAGGTGACATGATAAGTCCAGATGAATTGGAGCTTTATTTACAGATATTTTCGTCTCCAGGTTAGTTACATCATTTTTTTTCCATATTGAAATAGGAAGAAACTGAAAAATCTTAATGTTATGAGTCATTGAAAATATGCACTTTACTCTTTCAGACCCGTCTGTCAATCGATCAATTGGAAAACCTTCGAAAGTTACATATACCTACACAGTGAGCGTTAGACTCGTACAAATATTTTAAGAGTAGATTCTTGAAGTTGAAAGAAACCCTTTTTTCCCTTACTATTTTATCCATATCGGGTCGGTTTAAAAGATACAGGCTGTTGGAACACCAGAAAAAAATGTTATTTTAGAAATTTAAATACAACTCTGTTCAAAAGATATACTAATGTGTAGTGTCACAGATTCAGCTAGTTATTCATAAGGGAGATTTGTTCGTACAGGGGTGGTATAGCTCCTTATGAAAACTTGAAATGGCAATATCTTTGCATCAGGGCCGAATCGGAAAAAATTATTAGGAAAAAAGTGTTTCTTTGACCTCAAGAGTCTACTGTTAAAAAATTTGTACGTGTCAAAGACTCACCCTGTATAATACATTGGAGATTGCTCGCCAATTTTGATCTTCAGATCTATTCTATTCCATAAAAAATAAGAATTTTGTGTACAAAAATTATTTCGATACCTCCGTTAATACCCGAGAAATAAAATTTTTGCAAAAATTGGGGAGCCCTGCTCCAGTTTTCCGGGCCCACAATCTCTTCGTGTGACGGCATCGTACAACACTTTTGCACCCATGTAACGCGTTTTCGTACAAATCAAAAGGATATCACGCACTTATCATTGGAAGTGTCATATCCAAATATAAGAAAGTCATAGTACGAGATCCCGCTGCAGAATCACTACGTTCATTACGTACAGAGACAAACACACATTTTTACATACGTTTATGGATAGGAGAATACACTGATAACACCGCAGTCTGTCAAAAGTGGCCGCAAGTAATTTTAATTAAATTAATGTTAATCAATATTCCAAGAAAAATTTCGTTCACTCCGTTTTGAAATGAAATATCATCCACATCATAGCAATGCATGTAAAGAATACTAAAATCCATAGCTGCCGTTGCACACTCGGCCGCAAGTACCTCGCAGCCAGGTGTAAGCAGGTCACATTTCGATGTATTTCTACGTTTATGACGCACACGGATGTTTTTGATATCAAATTAAAGATAATTTTTTTTCGAATATGATGATATATGGCTGCCTGTGAAAAAAAACCGCAAGTGCAAGTTAGGTCTGCCATCTGTCCGTAGCACCTTTTGTTTTAATGACTTCCAACACGATAAAATGTGGGTTGAAACAAACCCTTTGATTTTTTTTTATGAATTTTTCATTATTCTCTTTTTGCCGCATACATCTTGTTGAACATGATGAATCGGCCAGTGTCTTTGGAATGAACTTTGGTGAGACTTATCATCTTTCAAAAAAATTCTTCTTTTGTTTCAATTTCTATTTATTTGGACCTTATTCTTATTACAATCTATTATATGCATTGCGCCCGAAATCTCAATATTCGTATAGCGCCCGACGAAGGGTTAAAACATAAATAATATCAATAGCGTTGTGTACAACGAGCTTCAACACGTGGTTATAATATAAGAATAATTCAGCTGCACTGTTGAGAACCCTAAGACTTCTTTCACACCACGGGTTTTTACCGTCGAGTTTTTACCGGAAAAACCAAATGAAAAATTATTCATCGGGTTTTATCCGTACGGTGGACACATCCAGCTCTCGAATCTCGTGGCGATAAGCGCCGCTGAAATTGCAATCCGGTTGTTTTCCAGTGCGAAACTAAACCGGAACACTTGTGAAAGATCCCATTATATCAGTAGATATAATTCGGAACATCGGGTAAAAACCCGATGGTGCGAAATGAGTCTAACTCTCTCTTACTTTATTTCGGATATCTCGCTATTTTAACAGATGGCAGATCTAACTTGCGGCTATATTTTCACAGGCAGCCATACATCATCCTATTCGAAAAAAAATTAGCTTTAATTTGATATCAAAAACATCCGTGTACATCATGAACGTAGAAATACATCGAAATGTTACCTGCTTACACCTGGCTGCAAGGTAGTTGCGGCCGAGTGTGCAACGGCAGCTATGGATTTTAGTATTCTTTACATGCATTGCTATGATGTGGATGATATTTCATTTCAAAACGGAGTGAACCAAATTTCTCTTGGAATATTGATTAACATTAATTAAATTAAAATTACTTGCGGCCACTTCTGACAGGCTGCGGTGTTATCAGTGTTCTCTCCTATCCATAAACGTATGTAAAAATGTGTGTTTGTCTCTGTACGTAATGAACGTAATAATTCTGCAGTCGGATCTTAGACTATCATGTTGTTGTAAAAATACAACTATGAATGTCCCGGAAAAGTTTTTTTGATTTCTATGTATGTCAGAATGCGAAAGAAATGGATTTTACACGTACGAGCATAATATCAACTGCTAGGAGTCCGGCCACGGCGAGAATAGAAGTAACCTGCCATAACCTCGCTCTGCAAATTTTGATAATTTTCCGTTGATATTTTACCACTATTATTACAATTTTCTTGATGTGATTCTAAACCAAAAGTCGGTGTAGTACGAAAACTTGCAAGTAATTTAACTGACTCATAAGATCAATTCAACCATAAACAATAACAAGGAACGACATCAAATTATAAGTCTTATCAACATCGTCGGACGTCTGTTCAAATGAACAGAGTCGCACTCAGCGCCCGATAATTCAGGATAATTAACTTTGAAATAATGGATCAAACAATTCCTCTTCAGAATACGGCCAAGTACAGCAGTTTTGCATCCAAACTAAAGAAAACTTACTTAAACATATTAAATCAATCGAACTATCCCAGTGAAGAACAGGCTATCATATTTCCTGCTCTATTGACTATAGAGGATACGCCAATTCAAGATTACCTCATTCCTCTTTGATCACTGATAGAACCAAAAATCATAACACACTCGTCTCGAATGTCAAGCAACAGAATATGCATATGTCTTAAAAAATAATTATACTAGATGCTGACCATTGCTTCGGTCTCACTTCACCTCTCGTCAGAGCATCATGATTCCTTCGTGGACGACACTGGAATGAATGTCAACAATATCGATTTTTACGTTATTTTTTATCGCTTTTTTGACACGTTTTAAGATCTGCCGGCGGACATAACCTCAGTATTATTCCTGCAGCGTTCAACTAAACTATGTCTTCCTACTGCCACCAATTCAGCCACCCTTAGGGCACATGAAAGTATTCCTCACAATATACACACTATGAGAGCGTAGTTGCGACCGATTTTCGAAACAATTACAGATTTTTTTGAGGAGCGCGTCATCATTGCCCGCCATGTTCGATATATGATATGATTTATGTGATGATCTAAACGCAAATGTCAGACAATTTTTAATCTGAGGTAATTTGGTGAATTTTCAGACCCTATTGTAGTTTTCAGATCGTTATAGGGATTTCGTGTATATAGAGAGTCTGGTCTTGCCGCAAAGAAATGAAAGATTACAATTGAACAATCAATTGATGAGATATATTTGCAGCAATGTGAAGAAATCAAGAAAAATTCTCGCAAAAATTTACATTCGTAATAACGACCGATAACAGCAACAATGCAAAAATAATCAATAAAGTAATGTTAATGATTGGATAACTAGAGAATAAAAATAAATCCTCAAAAAAATCTCTCAAAGCGTCATTTTAGGTAATATTTTTCAACCTGATCGGATTTGATTTTTGGAAATGTTTTGAAAATATATTTCTTTCCTGGAGCCAAACGCCACCTATACAGGGTGTTCTACGAGCTCTTTGACAAACCTTGACAGATGGTAGCTGTGCTTATTCTGAACATTTTTTTTCCTATGAACATATATCCGATTCGTTTTTGTTTAGAAGATACAAGCATTTGAAAACTCAAATGTTTATGTTCAAATCATAATAATCAATGAAAATTTCGAGACTAAAAATTATTCAATGTGTCCACTTTCGACTTGAATGCAAGCTTCAGACGAACTAAAGATGGCGTTACTTGGCGGATCAGATTTGTGTCGTTTCGTATTTGGTTTGCTGCATCTTGAATTCTATCAAGTAATTGTTGATTAGATTGGATTCCAATATGATAAACAAGCTGCTTCATATGACCCCATAAATAAAAATTTAAGGGATTTAGATTAGGTGAACGAGATGGCCATTGTATTGGTCCTCCTTAACGTATCCATTTATTCGGGAAATGTAGTAGTCAGCCAACTGACTACTTGTCTCCCTCTATGTGGTGGTGCACCATCGTGCTGATACCACATATTTCCAACAATGTTGAGCTCTAAGTTATCAATGAAGTCAAAAGAGTTGTGCTCCAAAAAAGTTTTCATACAAATCTGCATTTAAACGATCATGCATTTACTGGCATCAAATCATTGTTGAAAATCACACTCCAATCGTTTACACTGAAACGTTGTGGACATCGTCTTTGTCTAATGGCATATAGATTCTGCAGTGCCCATATATGTTCATTATGGTTATTGTTGATACCATCCTCAATGAAACAAGTGTCAAATGAATAATTAAAATTACCATATCTACCGATATTTTCAAAACATGAAAAAAAATTTTTTCAAATGCTTGTAACTCCTAAACGAAAACGAATCGGTCCTATTGTTCATAGGAAAAAAATGATCAAAAGAAGCCCATCTACCTTCTGTCAAAGTTTGTCATAGAACTTGTAGAACACCCTGTATAGTACCTAGATGGGTGATCGCTGTAGTAATGAATTTGCAAAGCGCACAAAAGCTCCAGATATCTCGTTCTGCGCTTTCCTATTTTTATAAACGTTTTATAGTTTCAGTGTCCATTTTATTTTTTCTCAATTTTCAGGAAATACAACATCGACTACTACTACTACGCTGAAGCCAAGGAATATTACTGTTGATATTGGCAACCGGAACTTCATTCAAGTACCTTGTAGAAAGGGTAGAGTCAGAGTGGGAATGATGTGTAGAAAAAGTTTCGAAGATTAAACATAAAAAAATCAATTTATGTCTTTTTGAACTTATACGCAGAACCTATAGCCGATATAGTAATCTATAATTTTTTCAACTATCGAACCGAAAAAAAAAGGTGATATTAGTTGACTTCCTATTCGAAACGAGCTTTTTCCTGTTTGATTTGGAAACTTACCAGCAAATTGATGGCACGAACATGGGTGGTATTGCAAGCTCCATTTTGGCGTCCTTTCTGATAAATGACTTGGTCACGGTAGTGGTAGCCCAGCTACCTTTTTTGCCCCTTTTGTCCACTGCCTATGCATTTATTTAAATAGGGCCAGGAAAGGGAAAATTAATGAATGAGGCAGATGGGAAACAGTGGATGGAATAATTTGTTTGATTAACAAACACCAATTGGGGAATACCTATGCAACATACAAAAAAACATAGGTACTATATCACATATGTAGGTAGGTGTATATATCTTATTGAGGTAGAAAACTTATATTATGTGGATTGGCTTTTATTATTATTATTATTCATAAGAAAAGATATTTCAGTCTGGAATACAATTGCCGTCATAGCTCATATTGCAGAGTGGAGCCATATAACAATGCAAAAGTAAAATAAAAGAACTGTAGAACTAAAAACAGAATTATGTTATTTTCACTAACATGAGTTGCTTAAGCACGATACGTGTTTCGAAATCAAAATATAAATCTTAAGGTGGGTGAAGGTAATCTGAAGATGCTATTGTGATAGTTGAGCACGTATTGTGTTCAAACAACTCATTTTTGTGAAAATCATGTAATTCTCTTCTTAGTTCAATTATGGATTTTCATCAGCTCATCAACATCGATTTCATAAAAATTCTAGTTATAATGCGAAAAAAATCTCTATGTAGCGGCTATTTTTTTATTTCTTGAAAAATTTTATTACTTAAGCATCTTTTTTCAAGATAATAGGGAACTTTTCCCTGTAGTTTGTGCGCAAAATTTATATTGATTTTTTCGAGTTTTAATATCATTTCACGGAAATTTCACAAGAAAAAGTGTTCATGCTTCTTAACAACATTTAATTTCGATATAATCTGTGTTTGTTATTTTTGGTCAAATATCGTTTGTCTTGAAATGAAATCTTTTTCAACTTTCGAAAATTTAATCAGTATCAGAATTGAGAAGCTTTAACAGAATCAATTGTTTTCGTTAATATGTCAGAAAATTCTTGAAAAAGGAAAAAACCGTATTATCTCAGTAACCAATCATCTTTGACCCATGGTTCACTGGACTCAATTTTTGCAAATGATCTCTGATACGTATAACCCCTCTGAAAGATTACTTCCAATTACCATTCACCATCTCCCTACCTTAACATATTTATCTCATTTTCCGTATCCCTTGTTGTATGGTTTATGAAAATTTCAAGTTTAGCATTGCAACTACATTTTCTCGATTCTCTTTTGGCATTTTTATGCGGTATGAGTCATGATGACAATAGTATTTTACAAAGAATATGAATCCTTCATTCAATTCCTTCCTTCATTCCTTATATTTTGTTGGTCCTTTTTGAACATATTTATATACAGTACGTAAATACATGGCAGTCTTTAGCCGCGTACACATCTGAGCCAAACAGCCGAATGAGCACATCGCGCCGAATGAGCATTCAGATGTGGACGGACAAAACACACCGCACCGAACGCGCTCATGTTGCGCGGAGCCGATCCGCAATTTGTCGGTCCATCAAAGAAAATTCGTGCTCAGTGTAGACGGGTTTAGTTGACATCTTTTCCTCGAACCGAACGAACACATTTAAATACAGATTTCTCGCGAGAAACGTGTTCGAATTTAATAAAATAGTATGAAAACGGCCCAATTTTGTCGCCCCCACTCTGAATGTCGTGCAAAAAAAAGTGCTGTTGAGGCTACGGTCTCGACTTCTTTGTAGATATAATTGTGAAGACCATCTAGTACGCCGTCGTCTCTTCTTCTTTAGCAACTCGTACAGAATTATGAAAGAGGCACTAGCACACCCCAAAGTTTCCATCCTTAGAACGTAGAATACATAGAATGATTCCTTTTTCCTAAGTTTCCATCGTTTAAACCGCGTACACATCTGAGCAAAACAGTCGAATGAGCACATCGCTCCGAATGAGCATTCAGATGTGGACGGACAAAACACACCGCACCGAACGCGCTCATGTTGCGAGGAGCCGATCCGCAATTTGTCGGTCCATCAAAGAAAATTCGTGCTCAGTGTGGACGGGTTTAGTTGACATCTTTTCCTCGAACCGAACGAACACATTTAAATACAGATTTCTCGCGAGAAACGTGTTCGAATTTAATAAAATAGTATGAAAACGGCCCAATTTTGTCGCCCCCACTCTGAATGTCGTGCAAAAAAAAAGTGCTGTTGAGGCTACGGTCTCGACTTCTTTGTAGATATAATTGTGAAGACCATCTAGTACGCCGTCGTCTCTTCTTCTTTAGCAACTCGTACAGAATTATGAAAGAGGCACTAGCACACCCCAAAGTTTCCATCCTTAGAACGTAGAATACATAGAATGATTCCTTTTTCCTAAGTTTCCATCGTTTAAACCGCGTACACATCTGAGCAAAACAGTCGAATGAGCACATCGCTCCGAATGAGCATTCAGATGTGGACGGACAAAACACACCGCACCGAACGCGCTCATGTTGCGAGGAGCCGATCCGCAATTTGTCGGTCCATCAAAGAAAATTCGTGCTCAGTGTGGACGGGTTTAGTTGACATCTTTTCCTCGAACCGAACGAACACATTTAAATACAGATTTCTCGCGAGAAACGTGTTCGAATTTAATAAAATAGTATGAAAACGGCCCAATTTTGTCGCCCCCACTCTGAATGTCGTGCAAAAAAAAAGTGCTGTTGAGGCTACGGTCTCGACTTCTTTGTAGATATAATTGTGAAGACCATCAAGTACGCCGTCGTCTCTTCTTCTTTAGCAACTTGTACAGAATTATGAAAGAGGCACTAGCACAACCCAAGTTTTCAATCCTTAGAACATAGAATATGTAGAATCATTCCATCGTTTACTTTCGTAAGCACTGAACTGACACATCCGTTGGAGCGGCTCCGAACAGTGTTTATGCGTCGGAAAGAAAAATTGTCCGCATAAACGCTCATTCGGTGCGGCGCCGGCGTGCTCATTCGGCTATTTTGCTCAGATGTATACGCGCCTTAATGAGCACGCCTCACCGAACGAGCGTTTATGCGGACAATTTTTCTTTCCGACGCACGAACAGCATGAGCATGTGTTCGGAGCCGCTCCAACGGATGTGTCAGTTCAGTGCTTACGAACGTAAACGATGGAAACTTAGAAAAAAGGAATCATTCTATGCTCTAAGGATGAAAAACTTGGGTTGTGCTAGTGCCTCCTTCATAATTCTGTACGAGCTGATAAAGAAGAAGAGACGACGGCGTACTAGATGGTCTTCACAATTACACGACAAAGAAGTCGAGACCGTAGACTCAACAGCACTTTTTTATTTCGCGACATTTAAAATGACGGCAGGCGATTCAAAAGTTTTACTAGAATTTCAGAAGCAGATTTTTCATTTCTCCTGAATGTGATTAAAAACAAGATATCCAGACGAGATACACTGAGAAAAGAATTTATTAACTATAATGCATATCTATTAATACGTAATATATAATAAAGCATTTATTTCTGGAAAATAAAGATTATTCGAATAAAGCCCATATATTCCTTAATAAATATTTCTTCCTAATTAATATATTTATTAATAATGAATTAATTTTTCCATTTATATATAATGAGCTTTGTTATTAGTAATAATGAACTTTCTTGATAAATATTATCAGGTTTGTTTATCGTGGATAAAATTAAATGAATTTTCTTTTACGAATTAATTCTTGACTCTTGGAAGTTGAATTATAATATCTTGTTTAATGAACAAATTATGTTTTTTTTTTAATATTTGACATTAATGAATCTTGTTAACGTTATTTATTAATTTCATTTTGATCATATATGTCTAGTATGTATAAAATAAGTTTACTCGAGATGAACCCAATGAATTCAGTCCATTAACAAAAGGTTAATCAAAACTCTCCAATGCAGAATACATTTATTTTTAATTTATTTTTACAGATGACAAATTCAAAAAAGCTTGACATGTATCATTATCACTCAAAAAAATACAAAATAAGTCATAGACATATCATCAGCACAATAAAAAATAACCAACCTTCTCCTGTGTCTGTTTGAATCCTCAAAAAATTAACCTCTTTCGAATGGGGTAATCCTTCCTCTTCTAGAATCTTCTCCACATTATTAAAAACACTCACTGAACCCACTTCACTCCACTAACTCTTTTCAACACCATAAACAAGAAATTATATAGGAGAAACTGCTCTATAAGCTTGTTCAAACTCTCAAGCCACAAGAAGAAAAATCCAGCGATCTATAAAATTCAGAATAATCTGGAAATCTCTCTGTATTGCATCAGATTGCGGTAGTAGACTAAAGACTAGAACTGACACTGCTTGACCAATGGGCACGCTTGACATATACCTATTGGTCGACAAGATTCGACAAGTCGAGAATGATTTTATAGCTGGCAAATAATTGTTTTTTAATGTTGACAAAATAGGTTCATTATTTATAAACTCAATATTTCTGGGAAAAAAGGTTCAAAATGAAATTATTTATTTATTCATTTATCTCTATTTCAAATATTACAATAGCATTGAAGAGCCGTACATTTATATCAAGAATCAAAATAATGAAGCGATATTTATTTGTAAAAGCTTTAATAAATTTCTTATTAACTATAGGGTTTTTCAACAAGAACTTTGTTTTTCACTATGGCCCTACCGGAACTACATGAAAGTTTTGACATTTGGTTTTTGACATATCTATAGTAGAAACTTAGGCAATTGTTACAATGAATTCCATTTCACTCAAAAATCGTTTCAAAATAATAAATATTCACTATGAAAATGGTGGATCTGTTTTACAGATCGGTCAACATAATCGAGAGATGTTAAGAACTAAATTTTGGCCTATTGTTGAAGATGTGGGTATCACAAATATGTGGTTTCAACAAGACGGTGCCACAAGTCACACATCTACCGAAACAATGGATTCATTACAAACCAAATTTCCTGATCGCATAATTTCACAAATTCAGCCGTTAAAGGGCTAGCTAGATCATGCGATTTAACACCGCTGTAACCGTGGTCGTGGTGGACATTTATAAGTTATCATTTTCCATTTATAATTGCCAAACCTTCCTTTTCTGAATAAAATAAAAATTTGAATCATTGTCATCTGAATTTATTGTTTTATTTTGATTTACAAAACAAAGTTCTTGTTGAAAAACCCTAAATAAATATTTGAGATTTCTCAATTTCTTCAAGGAAAATAACGTTTATTTATTACTGGCTTATTGAATTCATAGTAAATAAATTTGGATAAAATAAATATTTATTAAATGTAAACCATATTATTTTTCTCAGTGTACTGAGTTCCGAATGGCAATCCCCGCGGAAGAACATTTAGCGCTAACGCTGCGGTTCCTTGCAAGAGGCGATTCATTTACAAGTTTCCAGTATATGTTGATATGTTAATTGATATCCAGAATTGTTCCAGACGTATGCAAGGCTCTTGTTGACGTTTTGAGCCTCACAGAACTTTCCTTCATTATAATTATATCAAATAAAAATGAACTCTTAGTTAAATAAAAATAAACTCTTAGTTGAATGAAAATAAACTCCCCAAAATAACTCTAAATAACAAAAGAATATAAAGTAAGAAACGGAAACAAAGTACAAAATCCTACAACGAGAATATTACTTACTAGGACCAGTTTCACAATCATAGTTTTCAAAGTATGATGTTAGGTTAGAATCTGAATTATATCGGGAGCTCTGATGAGTTGATGAAAAATGTTGGTATGACGAGAGTCTCGTGTGAGTAAGCTGTGATGATTGAGAGGGTTCACTTTTTATTTTAAGGAGAACTACCGCTTAACGATTTTACCGATTACGCATGATTTTACGCATCAACGTAACCTAAAAATTTTTGAAAGTAATGTCAAATGTTCAAAATTCCAAGCACAGTTCGCAGTTCGGCATTCGAGTATTCATTTTTAGAAGTAATTTCAAAAGTTTGCTTTTGTATAGTAGTATAGTCAGAGACAGAGTTGTGATTAGTTATTAGATAGTCAATTATGGAATTTATCGCCAATGATATAATCTAGGAAGATCTTGATGAATTTGAAATCGTTGAATTTGGAATTCCTCGCAGGATATATGATCGTACAGATCATTTCCATAATTTGGATGATTTTACATTTTTCAAAAAATTTAGATTGAGTAAAGAGAGTGTGATGCAATTCTTGCCTTATGTCGAAAACCAATTGGAATTTGAAACTGATATGTGAGTAGAATAACATTTATTCAGTCTACTTTGTGCCTGAATCACAAACCAATTTTTCAGGAATATGTCTGTGTCTCCAATAAATCAATTATAAACGTGTCTACGTTTATATGCAACAGGAGCGCATTTGGATTGTATAGCTGATTTTATTGGAATTCACCCAACAACTGCAGGCCGTATAGTTCAAAAAGTGACAAGACCAATAGCTATCCTATACGATCAGTTTATAAGATTTCCTGACAATGAAAGAAGGAACATATTGAAAATGCAGTTTTATGACATTGCTAGATTTCCCCATGTAGTTGGAGCGATAGACTGCACACATGTGAAAATTCAATCACCAGGTTGGTATTTCTGTAGGTTTAATTTTTTATATTATATTGAAGAACTACTTGTAGGTGGTGATGATGCAGAAATATTCAGAAATCGTGAGGGCTATTTCTCCATTAACGTGCAGGCAATCTGTAATGCAGATTTGAAATTTGAAAATGTAGTTGGGAGATGGCCTGGATCAGCGCATGACAGTACCATTTTCAATTCGAGTCGTGTTGCCAGGCTTTTTGATGACTGCATAATATTAGGCAAGTTTGAAAAATAAATATGGAATAAATTATTGGATTTAACAATTTTTTTTTCTGAACAGGTGATAATGGTTATCCTATAAAGAAATATCTATTGACACCACTACTGAATCCTACCTCAAGAGCAGAACATCTTTATAATGAAACCCATATAAGGACCCAAAATACCATAGAGCGATTCTTTGGTATATGGAAAAGACGGTTTCCAATTCTAGCATATGGCTGTAGGCTTAAAATGAAAACAACTATGGCAATTATTATAGCCACACCCATACGACATAATTTTGCAAGAGGATTGGGTGAAAGTGAACCAGATATTGATGAAGAATTTGACGTGGAGGAATTACAGTTCACCTCGAGACGTTGTAGCAGGTAGATGTGTTGAATGATACCAGTGCGATACGTCATCTCTCGTGTTGTAAAAGAGAAAGTCGAAGTGAAAGTGTACACTAGCGATGCAGTGCGATACGTCATCTCTCGTGTTGTAAAAGAGAAAGTCGAAGTGAAAGTTGACACTAGCGAAGCTACGGAATTTTTGATTCCGTCTACGAAACTTCCGAAGTTTTTTGTAAGTTCTATAAGTGTATGCGTTATAGAGCGGAAATTCGTTCAAATTCAGTGTGTTCAGTGTAGAGTCCAGATCACCTCCAAGATCGCTGGTTCCACGGATATCACTGGTGAGTCGATTTATTTTTCTCATAGTATAGAAAATATATAACTTAGCCATTTTTCTTTTGTCTTGAAAAATTTTATTTCCAATTTCTTTGAGTAGCAAAGTAATTATTAATTAGATTCTAAAATGTCTGACCATTCGGACTGCGATTCCGTAATGGAAGAAGACGCGCCAGAAATCGCTAATGTCGTGTCCGAACACGATATTTTGAGAGAGGAGAACGCAAGTTTGAAAGCGAGGGTGAATGAGTTAGATAGATGCGTATCTAGCTTAGTTGCTGAGATTAAAAATCTCAGGGAGAGGCTCGAGTTGCAGGAGGGAAATAAGGAAAGTTACTCCAAAGCACTCAAGAAGAACATTATTTTGAAAAATGTCCAAGAAGTGAACTAACCGGTTCAAAAACAGAAGATGGAGGTGGTCAAAACCCCTCAAACCAAAATTTCCCCACCCGCCAAAAGAGTGAGAAAGGATAGCTCCTCGTCAAATGAAGATACAAAAAAGAAAAGAGTCTTGGAAACCCCAGACCAAGAGAAAACCACTCCAGTGGAGAGAAAAGAAAAAATCCCCCCTGTGACCCTGAGAGGTACGTCCGAATGGACTTCAATTTCGAACGCGTTAATGCGAAACGGTATTAAATACCAAAGAGCGACGACAGTAAAGGACGGTATAAGAATCGTCCCACAAAGCGCCGATGATCATAGAAGGATGACGGACTTCCTTCATAAAATAAATAGGGAGTTTTACACTCTTCAACGGGAGGAAGAAAAGAAAATATACGCGGTAGTGAGATACCTACCGCTGGATGCAGATATCCCGACGATCCTTGACGACCTCAAGGATCAAGGGATCGTCGATGCTGAGGTCATAAGGATGACCTCAAATAAAACAAAACAGCCGATGCCCTTATTGCTGGTTAAAACCCAGAATAAGGATATCTTCGAGGTGAAAAGGCTCTACAACATGAACTGTGTTGTTGAACCTAAGAGAAGGACGATTGGGCCTGGACAATGTTACCGCTGTCAGCGATATGGACATGCCCAAAGTAAGTGCACTTTTCCATGGAGGTGCGTGAAATGCTCCGGTAATCACAGCTCCAAGGAGTGTACGCTTACCAGGGAGAACGAGGAGCGAAATGCCTCTTGTGTTCTCTGCGGAGAGCAAGGACATCCAGCCAGCTACAAGGGATGTAGCGAATGGAAATTGGTCACTAAAAAGACCAAGAGATCGCCAAGATCGAACCAGACCAGCTCGAGGCCAACACAAAATACACCGAGGCCATCCCAAAACTCTTCGGAAGTGAAGAAACCCCAGGAAACTGCAACCAAAGCAGTCAAAGAGACGATGAAACCAGAGAAAAAGACGGAAAAGGCAAAAACCGTCAAAAAAGCCGAAACCAGAAAAGGAATTTCTGGAATCACTGAGGAACTGGATAAGTTCACGAAAAACCTCCTCAGCACGATGATGCAGAATCTGGAGAAAGAGATTGAAAAGAAGATGCAGCAAATTATTAAGAATATTTAATGGCTGATACGACGATAAAGAACAATCTCATAATCGTCTCTTGGAACGTCGAAGGATTGAGAGCCCGCAGACCAGAATTCGAAGAACTGATTGAAGAGAAGAAACCGGATGTCATAGCTCTCCAAGAAACAAGACTTAACCCCAACGTTCGGATAGCATTTCCCAATTACGATATCTACAGAAATGATAGACCTAACAGCACAGGTGGCGTTGCTATACTGGCTAGAAGGAATATGGATCACCATTTCGACCAAATATTCAATGGTCAAGAAGTAGAAGCAATATCGATTATTGTGAATACCAATCGAGGACAAGTGAAGATTATTTCGACTTATAAATCACCGGATAAGGACATGCTGGAAGAGGATCTAAAAATGCTACTAGTAGGAAGACACCCGAAAATCATAATTGGTGATCTTAACTGCAAATCGCAGGAATGGAACAGTAGGGTGGAAAATACCAATGGGAGAAGACTGAAGATTTATGCTGAAAAACTTAATGCAGTTGTGATAGGACCTGATATACCGACCTACATACCAAGAGTAAATGGACTACCCGATGTACTGGACATTGTCGTAATGAAAGACATCACTGAAGAAATCAGCATTGATACAATAGAAGACGGAACTTCAGACCACAATCCCATAGAATTCATAGTGGGACATGGCCCAAGAAACGAAGAAGAGACACAAACCAAGGATCGCACAGACTGGGAGAAATATAAGAATTTACTTCAGGAGAAAATCACGGAAATTCCCCAAATAAACACCCGGGATGAATTAGATGAAGCAGTTGAAAAATTGGAAAATCAAATAAAAGAAGCCTATGAAGAAAGCACCAAGAGAATAAGGAAACCAATTCCGAAACATTCACATGGAGATACGCCAAGGGATATAAAGGAACTTATAAAAAAGAACAGAAGACTCAGGAAAATCTACAGAACAACAAAAAGAGAAGAAGACAAGAAGAAACTGAATAAGCATAGTCAGATATTGAAAAATGCTTTAACAGAACTGCGTAATAACAGATGGCACCAGAGATTAAGGGAACTGAATACAATAGATCACTCGGCTTGGAAAATGCAAAAACGCTTACGACGAGAACGGACAGTTATACCTCCACTGCATGGAGCAAACGGAATGGTATATACGAGACTTGAAAAAGCCGAAGCACTTGCCGACTCAATTGAGAGAGAAGCCAGAATAAATTACAGAAATGATGATGACAATGAAGATCTAGAAGAAGAAGTGGAGGCAAACGAAGAACTGATGATGGAACCACCGGAAACCGAAATCATTCCAAAACCGGCTTCACCAACAGAAATCAAAGAGATAATAATGAAACTGAAAAACCGGAAAGCACCAGGAGAAGATAGGATAACGAATTATATGTTGAAGAAATTGCCTAGAAAAGGAATAGCAGCCTTGACGAATATAACAAACGGAGTGATGAGGACCGAATACTACCCAAAGAGATGGAAAACTGCAGAAATGATAGTTTTCAACAAGCCTGGAAAGGAACGGAAATTTCCTCAAAATTATAGACCAATCAGCCTATTATCAGCACTAGGAAAAGTCGTCGAGAGGGTTATCGCCAAAAGGCTGAATGAGGAAACAGAAATGTTGAAGATAATTCCACCCGAACAATTTGGATTTCGACGAGAACACTCGACTGAACTCCAATTACTACGGCTCATAGAATACGTCACCGAAGGAATGCAGACCAAACAGGCCACAGGATTAGTTCTGATGGATATCGAGAGAGCTTTTGATAGAGTATGGCACGAAGGCCTAATCTACAAGATGAAAAAAGCAGGATATTCGACCAAGCTATGCAAGATTATAAGGAACTATCTGAGGAATAGAAACTTTTATGTGAAAATAGATGGAGCAACCTCTCAAATCAGACAATTAGAAGCGGGAGTGCCTCAAGGATCGGTACTTGGACCTCTGCTTTATGTAATATACGTCTATGATATCCCGAAGAATGCTAGAAATATGCTCACATTGTACGCAGATGACACAGGAATAGCGTTCAGACATCGACGCCCAGAGATCATACACCGGAGACTGCAGGAAGCCATAGATGAATTACTCAAATGGTGCATCAAATGGAAAATCCAAATCAATGGAAGAAAGACTCAAGCAATATTACTGCAAAAGAGAAGATTGAGGATGGAAGAAAACCTTGAAGTTGATGGAGAAGAGGTTGAATGGAAAAATGAAGCAACATACCTAGGAGTGACGCTTGACAGAGGACTTACATGGAAAAACCACATCAAATGTGCAGTTGATAAAACAAAAGCCGCAATGAGTAAACTTTATCCACTCATAGGCAGAAGAAGTCATATGAATAAGAACATCAAGTTGACGATGATTAAAACAATTGCGCGACCACAACTCACATATGGATCGGCGGCATGGGGCTTCGCAGCCAAGACCCACATCAAGAAAATACAGGCCACTGAGAATAAACTCCTTAGAATGGCGATGGACGTACCCTGGTTTGTTAGGAACAAACAAATCTACAAGGACTTGGAATGGGAACCAGTTACAGAATTTATGAAGAGAAAGGCGGAAAGGATATTCGACAAAGCCAAACAACATCCAAATGAGGAACTACGAAGATTAGTCGACTACGATCCAACGGAAGAAGCTAGAAGGTCAAGAACCTACTACCGAAGACCCAAAGATCAGGTAAGGATTTAAATGTAACCAAAGAAGAGCTTAACCTATAAAAGCTATAGGCAGCATACAAATATCAACACGACTATGATCGTGTGAGAGTCCAGAAACCATAAGAGTCAACTGGTTAATAGGCAAAATGCCCGGAACCTATGAAGAAGCAGTTAATGGTTTTTAGTGGGTCTCGAGCTCGGAGAGTGAGAATCCCCACACTGTTCCCCCTCAGCAGAGGGTGTGTTCGTCTGTTTGCAGATTAGGGAATTTATGATTTTACTTTTGGAAATTTAATAACTTAAATAAATTTATTCAGGTGTACTCTATTTTTTATTTCTACAAAAAATTAACAAGTATTGTTGAATAATTCAACAATTCTTAATCTGCAAGTCCTTAATTTCTAGGTCCCTCTGCAAATTTTTCCTTTTAGATCTCTTGAGGTCAGTTTCCAAGTAATCTTTTTTTAAATCCGCCACTTCGTGATATTTTCTCGATAAGTCACTTGTATGTACCGCTTTTACTACACCAGGACGTCTTCTGGAAATCCACTTTCCAGATTTTTCACAGAGTCTTTTTGTTTCTGAGAGTTCTTTGGAAAGTGGAGTTCTCAAATTCTGAGCAGTATGATGGCCCCAGTCGATAGATTCCTGAAAAAAAATTACATCATGAAATATCCTAGAAATGCCAAAAATAAAAACGTACCTCCTCTTGATTTTCCAATTCCTCGGGGTGTATTGTGACAACTTCTCCTTCTTCCAGTTCTGGCTCCCTGGAAGGACCAGCTCTATCTCCTCCAAATTCACATTCCATGCCCATTAAAGTTTTTTTATTGGCGATTTCCATCAGAATCTCGGCGCACGGATCATCTATTTTCATAGCTCCTCCACCCCCTGTGGCCATACAATTTCTTTTTTGTGTTGCCACCAGCTTCTTCACTTCTTTCTTTTAATTTTCATAGCACTTTTTTAAAGATTCTTTGCAACGAAATATTTTCATTGGAGACATACTATTGAACTGCCGTGTAATTTTTTCCCAAGCACCATCTTTTTCCCTCCAGGATTGCGCATCTGTCTTTTTATTTTCTATTACATGTTTTTCGCCACTCACTAATTGTAACAGCAACTGTTTCTCCGCGAGCGAATAATTCACACCTCGAAACCGTTTATTTTCACTCTCCTTTTCCAAAATATTCTCAAAAGCTTTCATATATTTATAAGCTGCGAAAACCGTAGTAGATAACTAATCACTATCTATCTATAGTTTGAATTTGCCAGTATGAGCAGACTGAACAGAGAATTGCATATAAAAACTCATTTTTCTTCATCTTAAATGGAAAATATGACCTATTCTATGGTGGATTGCAACGTCGCACACGAAATCTTATACCGTGCTATGGTTTAGTCAAGCGCCACTTAATTTTTTACGGTGCACTTCAACTTTCCATTAAAATATAAGTGGAGCTTGGCTAAGCTCCACTTAGAAATGTGTTCGGTGCAGCCGACCTTATCTCGATTTAGGTGGCGCTTAAACTACGGTGCAGTCGGATTATTCAAATAAGCTACACTTAAACGTTAAGCTTAAGCGGTGCAGTCGGCCCTTAAAGAAGTAAATGACTGTGGTTGTGAGGCGATGCGCATGGGAGTAAATTGTGAGGGCTGAGAGAGTTCGACTGGTGAGAGAGCAGAAAAATTTGAGTATGACGCTCGTCGCATGGGTGTGTGTGTGTGTGTGTGTTGTGAGTGTTGAACGGGTCCAGTTGGAAAATATGAAAAATGTGGGAAAAACTGTGAGGACTGGGTGAGTTCAGTTGCAGCACTGTTTGCAGACTGTGCGATTGGGGCGAATAAATTATCTCCAGGACTACAGTTATTGTAACGCATCATTTCTATTTCAAATATCACAGAACTTATTCTGTGTTTTGCAACTGCACGAAGTTTGTGATCCAATTTACGAATCTTAGTCACAACATAATCTCACTTATCGCTGACAGCTCAGAGTATCTACAGATAATGTTAACACCTATAAACATATATACGAAGCTTTAGGCCTTAGACTCAATATCGACAAAACCAAAATCCTTCTTCTTTACGGAAGCGAAAGCTGGACACCCTACTGGCGACATATTGAACAGCTTGAACAAACGCAACAACGTCATCTAAGACAGATAATGCACATCAGATGGTTCCACAAAGTTTCGAATGCAAAAGTCTTGCAACGCGCGAGTTGTACAACAATTAAGACTCAAGTAACGACTAAGATGGAGCGGCCACATTCTGAGGATGCAAGACACAAGACTCCCCAAAATAGCTCTGTATGGCGAAATCACGGAGGGAGCCCGGAAACCAGGAGGCCAGTATAAGAGGATATACTACATCGAGTGCAGTTTTGCTGCGATAAAATATCTGATTTTGAGACTGAAATAAGTAGGCTCAATGATTACGTGAAGAAAACTGATCAGTTATATACTGAAAATGATATGTTGAAGGCGGAGATGGGTTCTTTGCGGAATAGATTGGGGGAATTGGAACAGGCAGCGCGTCTCAACAACGTCGAGATCCAGGGAGTTCCTGAAAAAAACGACGAGAACCTTTTACATATTGTGGAGAAAATAGGTACTTATGTTGGTCATAGCATCAATTCATCAACCATTGACTATGCCCACAGAGTGCAGATTAATAAATCTTCTGGCAAAAACACAATAAAAAATATTGTAGTTCGGTTCACATCACGAGGCGAAAGAGACAGGTTTCTTATGGCAGTAAGAAACAAACGCAAAAATATTAAAACTCCCAGAATGTCTTTGGACGGTGTATCAGGTGAATTCTTCGTTAATGAACATCTAACCCTAAATAATAAAATTCTTTATAAGGAGGCCAGAATAGCCGCTAAAAACAAGGGGTATAAATATGTGTGGGTGAGAAATGGCATAGTTTTCTGCAGGAAGACGGATACATCTGGAATATTCGTTTTGAAGAACTCGGATTCCGTTGGAAGGATGTGATTTTGTGTCATAGACTATAATTGTTGTTTTTAGTTATAGTTTTCATGGATCGGCTACTTATTTTTGGACAAAATGTTAACGGCTTACGAACTAAAACTGTTGAGTGTAGGCTCAATAGTTTATATTGATGCGGATTTGTACTTGGTCACCGAGACCAATCTTTCGGAGGGTATAGGAAGTTCGGAATTCTTTGATCTCAGCAAGTATAATGTTTTTCGTCGAGACAGAGGGAGCACATACTGTTCTGAAAGCAAAAAGTCCGGGGGTGGCGTTTTGATCGCAGTAAGAAGCTGCATCAATGTTAGACTTCGGGATCGGTTACAAAGTGATGCGGAGGATATATGGGTGACTCTCAATAGTGAGGACAGCAACCGTAGAATTCACGTATGTTGTGTTTACTTGCCTCCGCGAAACACTTGTGCGGTAGAATGTTTCACCAGGAAACTTCTGACAAATATGGATTTATTGTCAGGCGATCCCATCATAATTTATGGGGACTTTAATTTTCCCTATATTGAGTGGACATCTAGTGATTGTGGTAACTTTTTGGTACCTACTAATCTTGATAATCTCAATGCTAGTTTAATTGATCAGCTTTCATTTTTTGAGTTTTCTCAGCATAATAACGTTAAAAATTGTGATAACAGAAGTCTTGATTTATTGTTCAGCAGAGGAATTCGACTAGATGGGTGAATGTATGTGATGTCCATTTGGTGAAACCTGATTCATATCATCCCCCCATTGAGTTTTATGCTGATTACTCAAGGATTAATGTACTACGTGACTCTAACTCAAGCTTCTACAATTTCAAAAAGGGAAATTATGGTGACCTATGGATTTTAATCCATAGGTCGCTGGTTCAAATCCGGCCCGAAGGACCACAATGTTAACGCGACAAAATTAATTAGTAGACTGTAATGATCGAAAGTTTAATAATAAATAATTTTGAAACCAAAAGAAATAAGTCACCAAAACGGTAATTCGACTCACCTTTCTACTTGCATCAACCATGCACTATATTCTCGATTATTTTTCGGAGTTTTCGAAATTTTCTCCTCGAAACAAACTCGACCGTCGAGAGAGAGATACTTTCTCCATTTCTCCAGTATCAGTTTCGTCTTTCGCTGATTCACCGACGTTGTCAAATATACCAGTTCTGGTGTAAATTTAAGGCAAACATTTTCGAGCATTGGTCCATTCGCAAACAAAAAAAAAACATACATCCCGAATTCTTAACATTCCGCTCACCAAAACATGAAAATGTTTTCAACAAAAAAAAATATTTAATTCTCCTTGAAAAGAGGTATTCCGAGTAGCTTAACCCAAAAAAAAAAAAACAAAAAAAATTATGAATTGCATACATGTATGTCGTAATCCCAATATACATGTATGTTGATATCGGCACTGATTAGTCCGATCTTGGAAGTGGACACAATTTGGTAAGTCCACGTTTATAATGACCATCAGTCGTTTTTACAGATGCCACACGAATAACCCCATCTTTTCCAGGATATAACTCCGTTATTCTACCGGTCTTCCATTTTAGTGGAGGAAGTTTTTCATCCTTAAGCAGAACCAAATCACCGACATTTATCCCAACAGTGTTGTCCGTCCATTTCAATCTCTGATTCAAAGTATGCAAATATTCATTGTGCCATCTTCTCCAAAAGTCCTGATGCAATCTAGTTAATAATTGCCACCTATCAAGACGTTTAATATTTAAAGGTGCCAAATCAGGATCTGGCAGAGACGACAGAGGCTCCATGGTTAAAAAATGACCCGGAGTCAGTACGGAAAGATCATTTGGATCCGGACTGAGTTCAGTCAAAGGTCGGGAATTAAGTACCGCTTCGATTTGGACCAATAACGTGTTGAACTCCTCAAAAGTGAGGATTTGTTCACCTATCACACGAAATAAATGAGTTTTTACCGATTTAATACCGCCTTCAGACAGGCCACCGAAATGAGGAGTGGCAGGAGGATTAAATGCCCATTCGATTTTTTCCGCTGCTGCAACATCTTTCATTATATTCTTGATATAATTGGCGGCGCCAACAAAATTAGTGCCGCCATCGGTGTGGACATACGATACTCGACCACGACGCCCGATGAAACGGCGAAAAGCCGCTAGAAAACAGTCAGTGCTAAGATCTGATGCTAATTCTAGATGTAGTGCCTTTGTTGCACAGCAAACAAACAGACATAAATAAGCCTTTTGAATTTTAGCACCCTTTAATCGGCTACTCTTAATGTAAAATGGTCCTCCAAAATCAATACCAATGCACGAAAATGGCTTTACTTGGGAAATACGGAAGGAAGGCAGATTTCCCATCAAAGGTTGAAAAGTCCTAGGATTTGCTCTGAAACATTGAACACACTTCGAAATAACACCTCGAATCGCTCTTCTAGGTGAAAGAATCCAATATTGCTGCGAGATTAAATGTTGCAACGTTCGAGGACCAGGATGCATGTATTTTCGATGAAAACTTTCAATAAGCAATTTGGTCAATCTGTGTTGTCTGGGCAACAAAATCGGAAATTTTCGATCATAAGAAAATTTGGCGTTTATTAAACGACCACCAACTCTAAGCAAACCGGAATTACATATAAACGGTGTTAATTTGCGTAGTGTCTTCGAAAGTGGCAAATTCAGTTTCAGACGATTAATTTCCTCAGCAAACACAGTACCTTGGACATTTCGAATTATGACATTCAAGGCCATGTTCAGTTCCTTAATAGTGAGGAAACCATTTATCTTAGTTCGATTTTTCATCGCATTATGTGAGAATCTGTAGAGGTAGGCTACGATTGATTGTATCTTACTTAGAAAAGAATGTTTATCTAATAAGGACAGTACGATATTATCTTCAAACTGAATATTGAAAGAGTGAAGTTTCTGTTCGCCAAAAAACTCGTCAGAGGAAAAGTCTCCAGCAATAACTTCCGGAACAGAAAAAACACCTTTCAAAAAAGAGGGCCCCGCCCACCATAACGAATTATTTATGAGCTCAGAGGGTAGACAACCTCGGGATATTCCGAGTCAATCGCTTGACAGGAGAAGACGTGCTACAGTGCTCCTAGTGCTATAAAAGAGAAAGCGGACGAGAAAGTCACAGTGCCGTAAAAGTGAAAGCGGAGGTGAAAGTGCCCACTAACCAAGCTACGGAATATTTGATTCCGTCTGTGAAGTTGTGTAGGTTCTATATTTGTTATCGGAATTTTAATTCGTTAAAATTTTCAAAGTTGGTGTTCATCCTAAGTGTCCAGAGAATTTTCTCGTTGGTACTGCAGAAAACATCAGGTGAGCTTATTTTTCGTATCTTTCTTTCTGATTTTTCTCATAGCGTAGAGAATTTTTGATGAGCCGTTTTGTTTTTATGCATGAGATACATTTTTCTTTTGTCTTGAAAAATTTTATTTCCAATTTCTTCGAGTAGCGAAGTAATTATTAATTAGATTCTAAAATGTCTGACCATTCGGACTGCGAGTCCGTAATGGAAGAAGACTCGCCAGAAATCGCTAATGTCGTGTCCGAACACGATATTTTGAGAGAGGAGGACGCAAGTTTGAAAGCAAGGGTGAATGAGTTAGATAGATGCGTATCTAGCTTAGTTGCTGAGATTAAAAATCTCAGGGAGAGGCTCGAGTTGCAGGAGGGAAATAAGGAAAGTCCTTACTCCAAAGCACTCAAGAAGAACATTATTTTGAAAAATGTCCAAGAAGTGAACTTACCGGTTCAAAAACAGAAGATGGAGGTGGTCAAAACCCCTCAAACCAAAATTTCCCCACCCGCCAAAAGAGTGAGAAAGGATAGCTCCTCGTCAAATGAAGAGGCAAACAAGAAAAGAGTCTTGGAAACCCCAGCCCAAGAGAAAACCACTCCAGTGGAGAGAAAAGAAAAAATCCCCCCAGTTACCCTGAGGGGTACGTCCGAATGGACGTCAATTTCCAACGCGTTAATGCGAAACGGAATAAATTACAGCAGAGCGACTACTGTGAAGGACGGAATTAGGGTCGTTCCACAAACCGCGGAAGACCACAGAAGAATGACGGACTTCCTTCATAAAATAAATAGGGAGTTTTACACTCTTCAACGGGAGGAAGAAAAGAAAATCTATGCGGTAGTGAGATATCTACCGCTGGATGCAGATATCCCGACGATCCTTGACGACCTCAAGGATCAAGGGATCGTCGATGCTGAGGTCATAAGAATGACCTCAAATATAACTAAGAGGCCGATGCCCTTATTGCTGGTTAAAACCCAGAATAAGGGTATCTTCGAGGTGAGAAGGCTCTACAACATGAACTGTGTTGTTGAACCTAAGAGAAGGACGACCGGGCCTGGACAATGTTACCGCTGTCAGCGATATGGACATGCCCAAAGTAAGTGCACTTTTCCATGGAGGTGCGTGAAATGCTCCGGTAATCACAGCTCCAAGGAGTGTACGCTCACCAGGGAGAACGAGGAGCGAAATGCCTCTTGTGTTCTCTGTGGAGAGCAAGGACATCCAGCCAGCTACAAGGGATGTAGCGAATGGAAATTGGTCACTAAAAAGACCAAGAGATCGCCAAGATCGAACCAGACCAGCTCGAGGCCAACACAAAATACACCGAGGCCATCCCCAAACTCTTCGGAAGTGAAGAAACCCCAGGAAACTGCAACCGAAGCAGTCAAAGAGACGAAGAAACCAGAGAAAAAGACGGAAAAGGCAAAAACCGTCAAAAAAGCCGAAACCAGAAAAGGAATTTCTGGAATCACTGAGGAACTGGATAAGTTCACGAAAAACCTCCTCAGCACGATGATGCAGAATCTGGAGAAAGAGATTGAGAAGAAGATGCAGCAAATTATTAAGAATATTTAATGGCTGACACGACGATAAAGAACAATCTCATAATCGTCTCTTGGAACGTCGAAGGATTGAGAGCCCGCAGATCAGAATTCGAAGAACTGATTGAAGAGAAGAGACCGGATGTCATAGCTCTTCAAGAAACGAGACTTAACCCCAACGTTCGGATAGCATTTCCCAATTACGATATTTACAGAAATGATAGACCTAACAGCACAGGTGGCGTTGCTATACTGGCTAGAAGGAATATGGATCACCATTTCGACCAAATATTCAATGGACAAGAAGTAGAAGCAATATCGATTATTGTGAATACTAATCGAGGGCAAGTGAAGATTATTTCAACTTATAAATCACCGGAGAAGGACATGCTGGAAGAGGATCTAAAAATGCTACTAGAAGGAAGACACCCGAAAATCATAATTGGTGATCTTAACTGCAAATCGCAGGAATGGAACAGTAGGGTGGAAAATACAAACGGGAGAAGACTGAAGATTTATGCTGAAAAACTTAATGCAGTTGTGATAGGACCTGATATACCGACCTACATACCAAGAGTAAATGGACTACCCGATGTACTGGACATTGTCGTAATGAAAGACATCACTGAAGAAATCAGCATTGATACAATAGAAGACGGAACTTCAGACCACAATCCCATAGAATTCATAGTGGGACATGGCCCAAGAAACGAAGAAGAGACACAAACCAAGGAACGCACAGACTGGGAGAAATATAAGAATTTACTTCAGGAGAAAATCAGGGAAATTCCCCAAATAAACACCCAGGATGAATTAGATGAAGCAGTTGAAAAATTGGAAAATCATATAAAAGAAGCCTATGAAGAAAGCACCAAGAGAATAAGGAAACCAATTCCGAAACATTCACATGGAGATACGCCAAGGGATATAAAGGAACTTATAAAAAAGAACAGAAGACTCAGGAAAATCTACAGAACAACAAAAAGAGAAGAAGACAAGAAGAAACTGAATAAGCATAGTCAGATATTGAAAAATGCTTTAACAGAACTGCGTAATAACAGATGGCACCAGAGATTAAGGGAACTGAGTACAATAGATCACTCGGCTTGGAAAATGCAAAAACGCTTACGACGAGAACAGACAGTTATACCTCCACTGCATGGAGCAAACGGAATGGTATATACGAGACTTGAAAAAGCCGAAGCACTTGCCGACACAATTGAGAGAGAAGCCAGAATAAATTACAGAAATGATGATGACAATGAAGATCTAGAAGAAGAAGTGGAGGCAAACGAAGAACTGATGATGGAACCACCGGAAACCGAAATCATTCCAAAACCGGCTTCACCAACAGAAATCAAAGAGATCATAATGAAACTGAAAAACCGGAAAGCACCGGGAGAAGATAGGATAACGAATTATATGTTGAAGAAATTGCCTAGAAAAGGAATAGCAGCCTTGACGAATATAACAAACGGAGTGATGAGGACCGAATACTACCCAAAGAGATGGAAAACTGCAGAAATGATAGTTTTCAACAAGCCTGGAAAGGAACGGAAATTTCCTCAAAATTATAGACCAATCAGCCTACTATCAGCACTAGGAAAAGTCGTCGAGAGGGTTATCGCCAAAAGGCTGAATGAGGAAACAGAAATGTTGAAGATAATCCCACCCGAACAATTTGGATTTCGACGAGAACACTCGACTGAACTCCAATTACTACGGCTCATAGAATACGTCACCGAAGGAATGCAGACCAAACAGGCCACAGGATTAGTTCTGATGGATATCGAGAGAGCTATTGATAGAGTATGGCACGAAGGCCTAATCTACAAGATGAAAAGAGCAGGATATTCGACCAAGCTATGCAAGATTATAAGGAATTATCTGAGGAATAGAAACTTTTATGTGAAGATAGATGGAGCAACCTCTCAAACCAGACAATTGGAAGCGGGAGTGCCTCAAGGATCGGTACTTGGACCTCTGCTTTACGTAATATACGTTTATGATATCCCGAAGAATGCTAGGAATATGCTCACCTTGTACGCAGATGACACAGGAATAGCGTTCAGACATCGACGCCCAGAGATCATACACCGGAGACTGCAGGAAGCCATAGATGAATTACTCAAATGGTGCATCAAATGGAAAATCCAAATCAATGGAAGAAAGACTCAAGCAATATTACTGCAAAAGAGAAGATTGAGGATGGAAGAAAACCTTGAAGTTGATGGACAAGAGGTTGAATGGAAAAATGAAGCAACATACCTAGGAGTGACGCTTGACAGAGGACTTACATGGAAAAACCACATCAAATGTGCTGTTGATAAAACAAAAGCCGCAATGAGTAAACTTTATCCACTCATAGGCAGAAGAAGTCATATGAATAAGAACATCAAGTTGACGATGATTAAAACTATTGCGCGACCACAACTCACATATGGATCGGCGGCATGGGGCTTCGCAGCCAAGACCCACATCAAGAGAATACAGGCCACTGAGAATAAACTCCTTAGAATGGCGATGGACGTACCCTGGTTTGTTAGGAACAAACAAATCTACAAGGACTTGGAATGGGAACCAGTTACAGAATTTATGAAGAGAAAGGCGGAAAGGATATTCGACAAAGCCAAACAACATCCAAATGAGGAACTACGAAGATTAGTCGACTACGATCCAACAGAAGAAGCTAGAAGGTCAAGAACCTACCACCGAAGACCGAGAGATCAGTTAAGGATTTAAATGTAACCAAAGAAGAGCTTAACCTATAAAAGCTATAGGCAGCATACAACTATCAACACGACTATGATCGTGTGAGAGTCCAGAAACCATAAGAGTCAACTGGTTAATAGGCAAAATGCCCGGAACCTATGAAGAAGCAGTTAAGGGTTTTTAGTGGGTCTCGAGCTCAGAGAGTGAGAATCCCCACACTGTTCCCCCTCAGCAGAGGGTGTGTTCGTCTGTTTGCAGATTTTCCCCCTGCTACACCAAAAAAAAAAAAAAAAAAAACCTCGGGAAGCTATATCTGCTGGATTCTCAGAACCACTTATATGGTGCCAGCAGTTCGGACTTATTTTTTCCTGAATAGAAGCTACTCTATTTCCTACGAAAGTCTTCCATCGCGTTGGTGGAGACTTAATCCAACATAACGCGACCTTAGAATCAGACCATGCGAACGTTCGAGTAATAGTAAATATTGATGAAAATATCGACTGAATGTAATCCAAAATATTACTTAACAACACGGCAGCGCACAACTCCAACCTCGGTATCGATACCTTCTTCAGAGGAGCAACTTTCGTTTTAGCAAGCACTAATGTTGATTCGAATTCACTATCTGAAATTTTGACTCTGAGGTATACAACGCCAGCAAAACCTTTCTCACTAGCGTCACAAAATCCATGTAATTCGCATGATTCTCGTCTAATAATACCGAGAAACCTAGGGATTTCAAATGTTTCTAAACAATGTAATTCTGATTTATACTGATCCCAACGAGAAACAATAACCGGTGGGGGAACATCGTCCCAGTCCAATCCCAAAGTCCACAAAGTCTGTGTCAAATATTTCGAAAAAAATGTTAAAGGCGCGAGAAAACCCAACGGGTCGAAGATCCTCGCCAATTCTGATAGGATACTGCGTTTCGTACATTTCCTGGATAAGATATTCACACTATAGCAAAAGGTATCTTTAGCAGGATTCCACCTCAAACCCAAAACCTTAACTATGGAGTCATCGTCAAAGTCCAATGGAGTCAGTTTGGACTCATCCGGAAGAAAATCTAATAAAGCCGAACAGTTTGAAGCCCATTTCCTTAGAGGAAAACCAGCTTTATTGAAAATATTTATCAATTGCTCAACAATTATACGAGAATTCTCCAAAGAGTCACTACCACTCAATATATCATCTATATAAATGTCGTCTTTTAAAATAGATACTACAAGCGGAAAATTACAACCCTCATCAACGGCGAGTTGTTTTATTGTTCTGTTAGCCAAGAATGGAGAACATGTAACTCCGAAAGTAACCGTATTCAAAGTATATTCCTTGACCGACTCATCTTTCGAATCACGCCAAAAAATGCGCTGATAATTTCTATACTTAGGTGAAACCAATATTTGTCTGAACATTTGTTTAATGTCAGCAACGAACGCAATAGGATTCGTTCGAAAACGAACTAACAGATTAACTAAATCATTCTGCAACTTGGGTCCTGCGTACAATAAGTCATTCAATGAGAATCCCGATGAGCATTTCTGAGATGCATCGAAGACTACTCTGAGTTTAGTTGTTGAGGAATCGAGTTTAAACACACAATGATGCGGTAAATAATAACATTCACTACAATCGATCGAGTCCGATGCGAGGGACATATGTCCCGAATTCAAATAATCATGCATGAATTCCCCATACTGCCTTCTCAGATCATCACTTTTATATAATCGATTTTCCAAACTGAAAAATCTTCTAAGAGCGATCTCGCGAGAATCATTGAAAGAAGGTTTAAACTGCGATATAAATGGCAAATCAACTATGTATCGACCATCGACATCCCTAGTTGTAGTTTCCGTGAATATTCTCTCGCAGACTCTATCTTCTTCGGATATGACATTATGCTCAGGTATCCGTTCTAATTCCCAAAATCTCTTTAAAGTATTCTCTAAAGATTCGTTATCAGCCGAATTCGATACCAAAAATGACGACAAATGAACACTATCGAGAACCGACGAATTTTCCGAACGAATTCTTCCCGTTAAAATCCAACCGAATAATGTATTAATAGCTATAGGCTCTTCGATATTATTTTCGACCTTACCCGGAACCAATATTCGCGCAAAAATATCCGCAGATAAGAGCATATCTATTGAACGGGAATAATGAAACTTAGGATCAGCCAACTTCAAACACGAAATATGGGGCCAATTGACTGAACGAAACTTAAAATTAGGCATATCCGAACATATTCTGGGTAAGACAAAGGCATCGACCTGAATTTCACAATTAGCATCGTAACATGAACCTATGGTACAAGTAACACAGCCCTTAGGAAGAACGGGCGGGGAGCTTCCTATGCCATGAATTGAAGTTGCTAAGGGGCTATATCTTAAACCTAATTTATTTAAACATTTCGTTGTTATGAAACTGGCCTGACTGGCATTATCAAGAAGTGCACGAATTTTCTGTTTATTCCCATATGAGTCTGTTACTAGAATTTCCGCTGTCGAAAGCAAAACGAAGGATTCTAAAGACTTTAGTGGAGATATTTTGTCGAAATTATTCGAAGTTTGCAGGGAAACCGGTTGACTCGAAATTAACTGCTCATTCTTTGAACTAGAATCACCAGATACACCACTATGAACACTACTAGAAGTTGAAGTACTTGATTTATTTTCCAAAGATCGATCATGCCCTGATTCGTTTACCGCTCGATCGAAATGTAGAAGTGAGTGATGTCTATTACTTCCACAGTATCTACACGATGTGTTATTTGAGCAACTACTACAGCGATGAGAAGATTGTAAACATCTTAAACATAATTGATGATTTTTCGCCAGCAAAAATCGATCATAAGAAGAACGATTTTGAAAAATTGAACATTTCAAGTTTATGTGGTTCGATGACTTACAAAATACACACTGGTTTTTATCCATTGAATTCGTGTTTGCAACAAATGAAACCCTCGAACTATTTCTTCCACCTTTATGTGAACTGACCGAGGGACCTTTCTGGACAAGAGACTTATCGTTCGAAAATTCGACTGCCTCCAGGGCCTTGCAATGATTGGTCAAGAAATCCACCAATTCAGTATACTTAGGCAACTCTATCTTACTATGATCCAATTCAAATTTAGTTCTAGTTTTAGGATCAATTTTCTCTAAAAGAATATTGAAGAGTGGAAAATCCCACTCATCTACTGGAAAATCCAAATTGTCCAGAGCTGCTAAATTTTCCGAGAACACGCTCAACAACTTTCTCAAAACAATGAAGTTTTCTTTTTCCAGTTTTGGAAAACGAAAAATTTCATTCCAGTACGAAACCGCTAAAAGCCGCTTATTGTTATAGCGCTTAAGCAAACTATTGAAAGCAATAGGGTAATTTTCTCCCGACAATGTAATACCCTTAACTATTTCTAAAGCATCGTTGGATGTGCTACTCAACAGGTACTGAAATTTCTCAATGTTACTCAACGATGAATTTTTATCCACTAAGGATACAAATAAATCCCTATAATTTGGCCACTCCTTAAGAATACCTCCAAATGTGGGTAAAGATATTTTTGGTAGCCTAACATGAGATACCGTTGGTGGAATAGTATCCTTATTGTTAAGATTAACCTTTTCTACTAAATTGTAATGAATGGCTTTTATAGTAAAATAATTCCTGTCGACCACAGAACGAATAGCTTCCTGTGCCTCCAAAACTTCTTCACCCTCAACCGCTCTAATATTGACTATTTTAGAATGACAACTCTCAAACTGCTTATAAATCGGCTCTAACCTATCTATTCTCATTATTAGTTCGGAAATTAAGGACGGATCGCGCTGAGCACCTTTCGCCACATCAAGAATTTCCGATATTCGATTCGAAGCAGTTGTACGATTTGCGGTATGAATAGCCAACGAAGCCGCCATATCAGATGGCATAATGAGCAAATGACTGTAGAAGAAACTTTAAGGATTTCAGAACAAACTAGTATGAAATCCGACAACACTGCTGAGACGAATGCCGAGAAAGTATTCCAATTCGCAATTCAAACAATGAAATAATAATCTTTCTCTTTTTTTTTTCGCGCAAAAAATATACGCACATACGGAGTTATCGAATTCAATAATATATCATTATATGAGATATGTAATTATGGAAATATTCAAATTAATAGAAAAATTAAAAAGATTCAAACGACAATGAATAAATTTTCCAAATCAATTGAAATTAAAGAAAAAAAACCGAATCTGGCGCCGAATGGACCAATGTTAACGCGACAAAATTAATTAGTGGACTGTAATGATCGAAAGTTTAATAATAAATAATTTTGAAACCAAAAGAAATAAGTCACCAAAACGGTAATTCGACTCACCTTTCTACTTGCATCAACCATGCACTATATTCTCGATTATTTTTCGGAGTTTTCGAAATTTTCTCCTCGAAACAAACTCGACCGTCGAGAGAGAGATACTTTCTCCATTTCTCCAGTATCAGTTTCGTCTTTCGCTGATTCACCGACGTTGTCAAATATACCAGTTCTGGTGTAAATTTAAGGCAAACATTTTCGAGCATTGGTCCATTCGCAAACAAAAAAAAAACATACATCCCGAATTCTTAACAGAATGAATACTTTCAGAACATAGACTGGTCTAAAGTTCTCGATGGTGGATGTGTGAATCAGAGTGTAAAAGCATTTTATAGCATTATTGAGAATGGGGTGGATATGTTCATTCCCAAAGTTATAATAAGAAATAAAAGTTTCCCTTCTTACTTCTCGCAGGAAACAATTATTTCCATTAAAGAAAAAAATAAAATGCATAAAAAATTCAAAAGATTTGGACATATTTGTTATTATGAGAGATTCAGAATTTTAAGAAGACAATGTAAATTACTTATTTCTGCCAGTCATGCCCAAAAAACTTTTGGAAGTATGTGAGAAGTTGCAGAGATGGAACTAAGATTCCAAATAAAATGTATTATGATGATGAGTCTGCTGAGGGTGGTGAAAGTATAAGTAATTGATTTGCTAGATTTTTTCGTGGCGTTACAGTGTGTACTGTAACAGCACTGCTAATGCTCTGGATTCGATTGTTGTCTCTCCTGAGATTGTTCTGAATAATATGAATTCCCTCGATGCGGATGGAGGAGCGGGCCCTGATGGATATCCATCATACTTTGTTAAGAACTGCTCTAGTTTGAATTATCCTCTTTCGATTCTATTTACTAAATCTATTCAGTCTGGTACTTTTCCAGACTCATGGAAGACATCACTCTTGGTCCCAATTTTCAAAAACTCTGGACATAGAAACTGTGTTACAAACTATCGAGGAGTGTGTAAGCTGTCAGTTTTTGCCAAGCTGTTCGAGAAGATCGTTCTTGATGTCCTCAGGCATCATTTAAAATCAACAATAATACAAGAACAACATGGTTTTTTTCCCAGAAGATCAGTGGAAACGAATCTAGTAGTTTACACAGAATTTATTACAAGAGCTCTGGACAGCCGATCTCAGGTTGATTCAGTTTACACAGATTTCAGTAAAGCATTTGATAGAGTTGATCACAATCTTCTAGCTTCCAAACTTTCCGCTGTTGGTATCCACGGTGATCTATTGAGATGGCTCGTATCTTATTTGTTTAATAGGACCCAGCTTATCTGTGTGAACGGTTACAGATCCTCCCCATTTGTTATAACATCAGGAGTGCCGCAGGGATCGCATCTGGGACCTTTACTTTTTCTCATATTCGTGAATGACTTGAAGGATATTTTCAGATATTATCTCATACTCCTGTATGCAGACGACTTGAAAATTTTCAAACAAATTGTCAGCATAAGAGATTGCGTAAGAATGCAGGCGGATCTGGAAGCATTTTCGGAATATTGTTTTCGTAACAAATTAGAGTTGAATGTTGACAAATACATGCTTATATCATTCACTAGGAATAATTCACCTATTGAGTTCCAGTATTGCTTGAATAACATCGACGTTGGTAGGGTCACTAGGGTTAGGGATTTAGGCGTGATATTTGATGCAAAACTCTCCTTCAGCCTCCATATGGACCACCTCATCTCGTCATGCAGTAAATCTTTGGGTTTTTTGTGTCGTATGTGTAAATCTTTCAATGATGAGGAGGCCATTAAGTCATTATACTACGCCTTTATTTATAGTAAGCTCAACTTTGCTAGTAGAGTTTGGAATCCTTTGTATAATGTCCACAAGGTTAGACTCGAGAGAATTCAGAACAGGTTTATAAGATTTCTACATTACAGAGTTTCTAATGTTTATGTAACTTTCGGTTTAAACCAGGTCCGTTCGCAATACCACGTTGAGCTTCTCGAACATCGGAGAATAAAAAAATGACTTGATATTCGCTTTTAAGTTGATGAAGGATTGCTATGACTCACCGGACTTGGTTGCAATGATTCCCGAATGCGAAATCGTGCTTTACTCTCAGAGAGTGCATTCAATACCAATATTGGTAGGAATTCACCGGTTCACCGAATATGCACTTCATTCAATAAATATTGTGCGGGGATTGACATTTTTATAACTTCCTTGTCCAGTTTCAGGAGGGACATCAAGAACATCTTCCAATTATAATAGTTTATGGTTTATGTAATTATTGCCTGTTGTTAGTTTTCTAGTTTTATATGTGTATATCTGAACACCATGCTTGTTAAGAATATTGTTTAGTTTATAAGTGGATCTGTCATGGGAATTTTCCCGTTTGTATCCCTGTTTCAGAATAAATAAATAAATAAATAAATAAATAAATAAATAAATCAATCCCTGAAATCAGTTAATGCCAATCATAACTGGGAACAACTAGCGTTAGACAGGTCACAGTGGAGGTCTTTGGTACACAGTTGGTACACAGACTCGAGAAGGATACAGCGGCGGCCAGATCTGGTTGGTGACTATACATGCCCACAATGTGGAAGGATCTGTATGTCATGGTTGGGTCTCTTCAGTCGCAGGAGGGCACACAATCGCAATTAGCCTTAAGAAATTATAAGTCTGTTCGCACCGGTTTTTTTTTTGTCTTTTTGTAGATTTATACCCGGTAACGGGATGCAGCAATGAAAGAAGGAATGAACCCTGTAGAATGTTTCTACTAACTTGCTATTTCCCCCCTCCCCAAACTCAGACTTTGGTCTTTTGGCCGTCTATTATGGTGCAAACGAGCGTAAGTCACTCAATTATTTTATTAATTCATCTCGAGTTATGCCACTACATAACAGTAACCAACGATGTCCGAAAGTAAGAGGAAGCTTTAGAATATCAAAGCTATGTCCAGCTAGAAATTGTGTTGAAATAACTCAATCATTATTTTAATAATCTAAGTACATAGTTGTTACAAGAGTGTAGATTGATTATATTCAAGGATTAACCGTGAACATTGAAACACCTGATTCTAGGAGGACTTTTTTTTAATCAATATCGTAAACGTGATTGGGTATCCGTTTTCATTTTCCCGCAAAAAAATATAAAAACCCATTTTCACCTCACCGTTGTCAATCTGTATTGATTCTTCATCCGCTCATTCCGCTCTTTATTAATTCGTGACTCATTTTTGATTCATTATGTGACTCCTGATTTAATATTCATTAAATTCAGGTATTCTTCTGCTTACCTATAGATATTCATTCTCAATCTTGATTATTTCACATAATCACTGTTTTTTCTGTTTTGTTTCTGCTATTTTGTACTCTTTCTTTTGAGTGTACATTTAGTTTGGTTCATTTCATCAGACATTATCCTCTGATCCCATTTTTCATGAAAATCCGTTCTAAACTGTCTAAATCTCGCGGATTATATACCCGTGGTTAGATGATAGGGTTCGTAAGTTTCTATCAAAGATTTTCGTTTCTATTTTTTGAATTCAGTCATAGCGTAGAACCTTTTGGAATTGTGAAAAAAGCCCGAATACTTCCTTCATCTAATGTTTTTGTTCGTACGATTTACGAATTTAGTCCAGACGTGCAAACTCATGAAATTGAAAATCGGACTCGAGCACCATTAATCCTGTTAAGTGGCTTTATTTCTTTTTCTCTTGCTATTTTAATTGAATAAATCATTGTACATTCATTATTTTCTTTCAAAGTTGAATGAGTTTAGATCACCTTGTAGTATAATCAAGTATACAACACTTGAGTTATAAAAGTTTATTTATTCGAAAAAAGTTAAACTTTCTTCTCATTAATAAACATTCATACAACTTACTTGTTGTATAATTAACTATTTCTGGAAAGTTGAACGAATGTTGCGAATTTTGTTGAATTGATTAGGTTGGCACGACATCGTAGAGGAAATAAATAGATACTGCAATCAATACTGGAAATTGAAATATGTTGAAAATCTTTATTGCATTATCAACCTTGAATCTTTTCATAGAAACATTTAAAATAATTACAATTCGTTTATAAAATTTTTTTAAGGAATTCAGAAAGTACATAAAGATGAGGTATATATGGTCTAAAGTGTTTGAGGTCAAGGAGAAAGGTGAAAATTTGATCATCAGGCTTTGCAAGCTTTAATTATTTTTCATACAACAGGAACACTGGGTCTCTTTGTAATACCGCAATTGTTAATACCTCGGGCCAATCTGAGAAATCCGCTTTCTCCCCAATGAGGCCCATAAGAATTTTTGATATTCCAGAAATCCTGACCTTTTTCTGTGCCAAATCCAGTCACAAGAACAGCATGATTCGTACTCGTAGTACATTGTGTATCGTACAAAACTCCGCCACTATAATCTTTGATCATTCCAAGAGCATCGATAGATACCGCTATCGGACCCTGATTCCAAAGAGCATCTAACATGGCAGATTCATCGCTGGGTATTGTCATAAAGCTCTTGATCTTCATCACTGAATTGAAGGGTTGACAAGTGCCATCATAGGCTGTGTAAGGATAAGAAGCTGCAGTTGGAATACCATTATTCATAACATAACTGAAGGCTCTTGTTGCTAAACCACCATTACACCCAAAATTGCCATAATCGTTCGAACAATCTACCAAAGCTTGTTCACTGAGTTCTACATCAGCATGATTTGCTAAACCATATTGTGCTTCCAGAGCTGCAGCCTATAATTATAAAGCATACTTTTTATATACCTATGTGTGTATGTTGATCTATTATAATTGTAAGAAACTCAAGAAAGTGCAATGAGTATTCTTTGTTATCTTTCGCTCCTCACCCAAAAGAAAGCTATTTAGAATTCCTCATTGAAATTGCGACAAGAGCGAATAGAGGAAAAGTTATAGGATAATATTTTATTTTCAGTGTTAAAGTTGTTCATTCAAACAATTTTCATATTCGAAGAACTCTTAAGGCTAGTAGGTACATAGTTCATTTTGGAAAAATAAGGAATTAGTTAGTTGCAGAGAAGTAGAAAATATACAAGTTATAGTATTTTGTAATCAACTGGCTTGTATTGACCTCCAGATTATCAGTTTATTATTTGAGGATATGGGAACTGTACCCATTATGGAATACTTAAAAGATTTCATTTTTTTTTGCAAATAGTGAAGTAATATTAATATTGAGTGAACTCATTGACGAAAAATATACTCTTTATTAATACAGTAATGAATTAAATTTGTAACTTGTAATAGAATAGAGACCAAAACTAAGTGAAAAAAATTTCATATTTAATTTTCGTTTTTGATATACGAGAAAAATTGTCTGTAAAAAGTTACATTGGTTTCTAGTGACTAATGACCTTGCTGCATTTATTGTTTCCTTGACGAAGGGTTCTTCAGAAGTCGTCCAATTTTTCAACTCGTAGCTCAAAAACTATTTCATCTATTCATTTCAAACTTAGATTCCTATATTATGTCAGCCGCATATATCTACTAATTTTTTAGATTTTTCAAGCATCCAACTCAAGAATGCGATTGGTATTGATATGAACTTTCATCGCTATCAATATTGATGATGAATGAATTATATGTTTATCAGAAGGGCTAACTAACCAAGTCCCTAACAATTCTTGCTTGCCAATTAGGTATATTTGGCGAAGCTTTCCTTTATCGAGATTATATTCGATCTTGTATTGTAAAGTTGAAAATTTCGTGTTTCATTTCTTTCACTTTTTTCAAACACGGTCCCAAATCTTGTTTATAACATTACTAAGCTTTCAAAAAATGGGAAGCATATTATAGCAATGTTTCCGTTTTCCAATGTTAAATGTGATTCATAATAATCGAAATAATGCTTATATGCAATTGAAATTAATTCTATATGATGGCGGTTAATGAAATGGTTTTTATCATGCCATCATAAACTTATTCGACGGAATGAGATAACGAAAGTGCTTACCGCTGCAAATGCCCAACAGCTGCTGCATTGGCCCTGGTCTTTCACTCTTTGGACACAATTGGGGATATTTTTCCAATCAAATGCTGCAGGTATATCATAAGTGTTGTTGAGGGGAGTATACAGAGTAAATTCGCTGTCGTCAATTTCTTCAATGTTTGTACCGAAACGGTTAGCAAATTCTTCGTGAGTCATATCAGCGAAAGGTCCGACTCCAAGAAAATGTCCCACTTTGCCTTCTGCGTAAAGTTTGTTGTGAGCTTCGAATTTTTCAAGATTTTCCTTAAAAATGCTGAACCGTCTTTGTAGTTCCACTGGAGTTTTGTAGTTTTTCTCGAATTTCACCTGGAAAAATTAATGTGCATTGAAATTAAGAGCTGTTGAATTAGTGGTGTGCTATGCCCGGAAATCGACAAAAAAGCTTATCTTATTATTGGAGAATAATGGAAATCAGAACCACTTCCTAATTTTCTACGAAATGTGATAAAAAAGGCAATTTGTACGAAAATCGCTAAATAAAATGTTTTTTTCATAAAAATTCTCTATTCTCTCAATTATTTTACAAGAATCAAAGCACTTATGAAACTCTCACGGATTTAAGTTTGACAAAAATAAAAAAGTTTGACTCATGTGTTTCTTCACGTACAATTTGCGTCCAAAATTTTCGAAAAAGTTTCTGATGCCACAGTACCTCCGAATTATGCAGTAGCCAGTCAGATCAAATTGATTCTTGAATTCAATTTTGGTGGTAGTTCATAAAAATGGAGCCAATTTTTTGAATGAGATTTTCCGACAAAAAATATCATCCCTCGATTGAACTTCTTGGCAAATTGTAGATTGAAAGCCGAAACGTGTAATACTTCTGAAGTTTTTTGATTTTCCATTCTGCAAAGCTGCTGATTTAATTTTATAATATATTTTGATGAACAGGGAAAAATTTAATAATTATTTCGGATTATATTCACTCTTGGGATTGTAACTACCACTTGTAGTGGGAGGTGGTTTTGAAGTGAAAAAAATCAATATAAAAGAATCATGAGGCCAACCTGTTTCGGTTGCCAAGAAAATGAAAAATTGCAGAAAATATTTATCCTACCTGAAATTCTTCCCATTCCTTCCTGGCTTCATGTTCAGAAACTGCTGAGCATGCCAAAATTATGGCCATGAAGCAAAGCAAGACGTTCATGATGATTTCTGAAATCAATATTGCAGTCAAGATGTTGATGAATAGTTTGGAATTAAAAGACGTATTACAGTATAGATACACTTACTTGTTCAGATTTAATTATCAAACTCTACGAGCCACTACGAGGAAAAAAATGATTTTTTATAGTTTTCGGATTTACATATCATAAATCACAGATATGGTATCTAGCTAGTTTAGTCCACTACCACTCACAAAATTTTTATCACGATTGATAATCAGAGTAAATTATAATGAATATTATTATGACTCTCAATGTCCAATAATATTGTTTTCAAATAAAACAGTAGCTTTCTACAGAAAGTACATCATTGTTGGAATCTCATAACTCTGGTGAGGTTTGGTAGAAAATGAGATTAAACAGGGTGAGTCTCCAACTTGTTCATATATTTCAACAGAAAAGAAACATTGCCTCAAGAATCAACATAAACAAGTCATAGATTCACCCTGTTTATTGCAATAATGAGCATTAATCTCTTCGATAAATTTTCGAATCAGAGTAAGTTATCTACCTTCCACTAGTTCAATATATAATCTATAGTTTCATTTTGAAATTTGAAAGTAAGTAATAAAAAAAAGAGTTTTTCATGGTTTCACAAACTTGAAAAATCAGCTCTAGAACAAAATTTTTCCACTATCTATTTTCAGATTCTATACCCCTCAATTAGATAAATTATATTTATCAGACTCGACCAAAAACACAAATATCTTCATAGAGTAAAGGCCTCGCACATATACAGAAGAACTTTATTGCATGAAAAAACATACATATGTATTTGTAGCAATCATTGATTTTATAATAAAACTGAAACTATTACTTCATTATTTTTAGGTGAACAACACCGATTGATTCCTTCAAATATAATATCTTGCAGCCTAAACATATAAGGCCTATATATGTTTGTTTGTCTATATGGCCATTAAGGCCATCCATCCAGAATAAACATCAGATTTGAGTAGCCATATTTTTTTGCCTGATGCTTCGTCTAGCGCCAAAGCAGATGTGCTCATCATTTTTCCGGTCTGGAAACAAATTTCGTTGGTTCCTTCAATGAAATAAAAAATATGTAAAATTAAAATAATTATTATTAAATTCAGAAAGCATAGAGGGTCACTTTATCTCTCTGGTTACGCTCCTTTTATGGGGGGATTGTAGCAATCAGGCATAATATCCTTGAAAACACATTTAAGAAGAAGAAGTCATTTGCGAAAAATTCTCAGTTAAGAGGAATTCAATACAGTTTTGACGCAAGCTGAAGCGATTTTGAATTCACGTCCCTTGACCCTTGATGCCTTTTTTTTCTGACTCAAATGATCTATCGGCTTTGACACCAGGTCATTTCTTGAAACTTGAAATAATGAACGCTATTCCGATCTCACAGAAATACCATTGTACCGACTCTCTAGATGGCAACTAGTTCAACGCCTACACAAGATTTCTGGCGTAGATGGAAATCTGAATATCTACATACGCTTCGACAGCGTAATAAGTGGCTAATTTCTTCTCCGGATTCTCTTACACTCTTATTGAAAACTATTAGCCATAGCAATGGCAACCGTTAAGGTTAAAACAGGTGTCTTGAAAAAGCGTCTTAATAAATTGTGTGAAACATAAGGGTGGATGTTTTTATATTTGATTATTTTTTCATTCTATTTTCATTTTAATGCGATTCGTCGAATATAGGTATTATTAATCCGAAATTTACAATCAATATAGTTTCCAAGAGGTTCCAGAAAACTGCAATCCATATCATTTGATTCACAGGACCGTATCACATAAATTTGGACAGTTCTTAAAAGTTCCCGAAAGGAATTTCATGATTTCTTCATGATATCTGAGTAAACTGTAGGATACGCCTTTCAGTCATTCTCACTTCGTCGTTGACTTATTAGGGTAGATTGAATGAATAATCAGAATGATCTAGTTTGCCTCTCATATCCGTCGAAGTGAGTAGACTTGATTGAATGTGCTCTGCGGGTTACGCCAAGGAACGAAGAATTTCTTGATATAACACCGTACTTCTTAATTGGCCATTTTCTGAATAACCGTAAGATGTCGACCAGACAAAAATCTGAATTTGAAAAATCTTCGATCGATGTTTTGAAGTCGGAAAATATAATGAAGGAGATCTCTAACGCTATAATGAATTCTGTCACGAAATGTTTCGCTGAAAAATTCAACTTCTATGAAGCAAAAATTTCGTCTTTGGATGCAGAAATTCAATTGATGAAATCTGAGTGCGAGTGATCAATAATATATGTGATGATAATTCCCATAAAGTAATAGAACAAAAAGTGGACTTTCTCGAGTTGAAAAATAACAACATCCATCTATCTCATCGGAGTCAAGGAGGTACAGGGAGAAGATGTGTTTTCCCAGTTCAAGGATATGTTATATGTTTACGGATCAATTCAATAGATATACCGGTTACTGATGAGATTGCCTCGGTGTCAGAGTCCGTAAAAAAAGGAAAAATCTCGATATGTCATCGTTTCTTTCAAACAAGTTAATAAAAGGACTATTATTTGCGCAAAGTAAAAACTTTTGAGGGATACTCGAAATGTTATGAAGGAAAATTCGACTCATAAAAGATGGAACTTTGACCAGGAATTTTTGGAGAAGATATGTATAAACATTCAATCGAGCCGTTTTCGTCAGGTCCGGAGCAAATATTCAAACACTCATTTCTGTGTGATTTATTGATTTGATTTATTTGTTACTCTATTGGCAGAAATTGATAGTTATGGACCCCGTTTACACCTATTTTAAAAGACTCGGTTTCTTTCATACATTGATGTATTCCTTTAGCTACATCCTCTTTGAATAGTTTCCTCAAATTCCCCCAATTCATACTAACAGTATAACCTGAGCGAATTTTCAATTGACTTGATTGTTTTAAATATCAAAGAACTGAAAACTAGAATCGAAATATTTCGAGAGCAAGGCCATCACTTGGCCACTTCACTTCAATAGAATTTTGGGTTACGATTTTTTTTATCTGATGTAATAATAAATGCCTTCCATGTATAATTGAGCTCTTATCTTTTCTCAAACAATAGGATCTAATAGTGTTTATTTCACCTTTCTCTCGTAGTCCAGTCTAAAGTATAGGTACCTAGTGTTGAAAACCATATTTGGTTGCTCTGTAATCTTCAAGAATTAGATAAAGTCCTTGTATACTCGCATTGAGTTCGAGATAATTGAAGTTCATGATTTTCATAATATCACATTTAAATCTCCTCCTGAGAAAGCTTTTGGACACATCGAAAAGAATTTGAGAGCGACATTAAAAATCTCATCAATTTGGTTATTGATTTCAAATCGCTTGAGAAAATTGTCTATAAATAGAATATGATGTTTGTTGAATTGTTTGTTTTTATTTTTATAGGAAGAATTACCAAAGACCCAATATGTAACTCTCTTATAAGATTTCCTCTGAATCTAACCCAGATATAGATATGCCTATTGCTATGACATTGTATAGTACACCGCGAATCTCTGTATTGTTGTTTCCTATATACGAGATAATAATAATAATAATATAATAATAAGTACTTTATTTCCTACAGGTTAAAACCCCCAATTACAGGAAATGAGAAAAAAACTTTGATACAATTATGATACACTGGTATGATAATAATATAATATAATAATAATAATAATAAGCCATTTATTTCCTACAGGAAGAACCCAATTACAGGAAATGAATAAAAATTGAACATTAAAGCAATATGAAATGAACCCAGAAAAAAAAACTCACAACCGATCATTACACCACTCGATGGTAACAAAGAAAACTCAGTCTACTGTTCACACTCCAAACTGCATAAAAGTACTTCAATAATACATGGTAAAGTGTCAAAATTAATATCACAAACCGCAGAGATCGTATTGAAGGTCCGGCACATAAACTCAATCGGAGATTGCAGGAGAAGATTGGTCCTGGGAGTACGCAAGTAAAAAAGTTCCTGTGATCTCGAATTCTGCCTTCTCACTATGAAGTTGACCATAGCTAGTAACGATGGACAATCCGTTATGTCATTCACTACATTGTACAAAAATTTCACCGCCAGTACTTTTCGTCTAACTTCCAAAGAGGAGACTCCAAATCTGTTCAAAAGCAAGCCATACTCTGAACCTCTCACTGGGTAGACACCATCCTCCCTCCAAACAAGGTACTTCAGGAAACGCTTCTGAATTGATTCAATGCGCTGTCTGTGACAATTGTAGATGGGATTCCAAGCTACAGAGCCATAGTCCAACCTGCTTCTTATTAATGCATTGAAAAGGCACAAAAAGGTTGATGTGTGAGTAAAATATCTGCAGTTGCGTATTATGAAACCATAAACCTTCGAGACAGAAAGCACTAACTGATCAACGTGCGGGATGAAAGTGAGACTACTATCAAAGATCACACCCAAATCCCTAACCTCAGATACTCTGATGTATGATGTACAATGTTTAGACATGAAAAGTAAAAAAAAATAAAATATCCAAAACAAATCCCTACAAAGAAAGCAAACAGCGGTGCGAATTATAGGCCCTCACTATGGACCGAGGAGAATCGTGGAAAATGTCAAGTACACTGGCGAACAAATTGACAAGTCCACATGCATATTCAATAGGGGATCTTAAGCTCGCATTTGTTCTCCCCGCTCCACAGTAAACGACCATTTCATTCCTAGAACCCAAACGGGGAACCAGAAACGGCAAACAAGACAATAGCCCGGAACAATCGATCTTATGATTGACAATTTTGTAAATGAACAATAATGCACATATGTCCACCCTATCCACAGTAGAATCAGCACAGTATTTTGAAAGTAAAACGCCATGATCATAACCTATGGGAGGATACACACCTTCCTGCCTCCACATCAGAAACTTATAGAACCTTCTCTGCACCGACTCAACGCTCTTCCTATGACAGTCATATATAGGTCCCCAAACTATGTTACAGTATTCCAATCTACTACGTATTAAACTATTGAAAAGGGCTATCAATGTGCTCGAATTTTGAAAGCATTTGGTATTCCGGACTATGAATCCATAAGTTCTATTGGAGGCAAGTAACAATTGATTAATATGCGGTACAAAAGAGCAACCACTATCACACAAAATTCCCAGATCCCTTATTTCACCCGAGACAGTATTGTGCCACGGATATTATAATTGAAATTTACAACTTTATTCTTCCTGGTGTATGTCATAACATTACATTCAGATATATTAAGGTTCAATCTATTACCTTTGCACCATGTCGAGAGGCTGTCAAGTGCCGCCTGCAGCCTGACACAATCAAGGGTATTGAGTATTCTAAGAAAAATCTTCAAATCATCTGCGAACAATAATACTGCCACATCAATAAAGTCTACTACATCATTTATAAATAGAAGAAACAGTAAAGGCCCAAGGTTTGAGCCTTGAGGGATTCCCGATGTCTCAAAGAATCCGACAGAACAGTGATCTTCAACGCTAACAATACAAACTCTGTCAGCTAGATATGACTTCATTAAATCGATCAGTTTTGGGCCGAAACCAAATTTATTTTTCAATTTATTGACTAAAATTTTATGATCAATCTTATCGAAGGCTTTTTGAAAGTCGGTATATATAACATCTACCTGACCGGATTCATCTAATGATTTCAGCACTTCTTCGAAAAAAGATACAAGATTGGTTGTAGTGGACCTTTTTGGCATGAAACCGTGTTGGTTAACTGTGATTTTATTACGGACCAAGGAAAAAATACACTTGTGGAGGATGATCTCATAAATCTTCGAAAAATTCGACAATATGGAAATTGGACGATAATTTAAAACATTCGATTTATCACCTTTTTTGAAAACTGGTATAATTTTCGACCGTTTCCAAACTGACGGATATACTCCCATGGACGCAGAAAGATTAAAAATATGCGCCAGAGGGGCAGACAGCACCCCTATGCAATCCTTCACCACAAAACTAGGAACCCCATCAAGCCCAGCAGTTCGTTTATTTGACAATTTTTTTGATGCTTGAATTATATCGTCTTCTGAGATCTTAGCAATACTGATTGGTAGACCAGCATCATCCTCAAAATTTTCCAGCTGATATGTGTCATAAGGCGTATCATAAACACTACTGAAGTGCTGAGCAAACGAGTCCACAATGTCCTGCGGCTTATTTAATATTCTATTATTATCGCTTACTACACCGGGTATTCGGGAATGACCCTTGCTTTCCTGCACAAATGACCAAAAATCTGAAGGATCTGTTAATAACTTTTGCTCGGAAGTTCTAACATAACTGTCATAAGCAATTTTAATTTTCGATTTAAGCAAACTTCTCAGTTTGATATACTGGAGGCGATTGAAGTTAATATTGAACTCTCTCTAATTTCTTAGAGCAGCTTCTTTTAGATAAATAGTATTGATAACTGTACCATGAGGGAAAATGCCTTTTTCTACCGACTTTGACTGAAACCGTGAGCTCGAATATTCTATTTAAAATTGAATAAAACTGGTCGCATGCCAAGTCTGGATCGCTTTCATTTGTAACAGATGACCAATCAGTTTCCCACATATATCGATACATATCCACATAATTTGCCTTAGAGAAACTATATTTACGAGGTGCATAGTAGGGGGTCGAGTTTGAGAATTTAAAATTTCTTTCACATTGATCAGAAAGATATGATATCTCTATTGGCGGATGATACAAATCCACCGCAACAAGCGAGCACACCGAGCCTGTAACAACACACTCAATATTCGAAAATACCAAGTCCAATGGTATATTCTTATGATTTCGTACTTCATTGAACTGTTTCAATTCCAGCGCTTCAGAAAACATATTACGTGTCAATGTACGACTATCGAATAAAGATCTTACACTATACCTGGCACAATTAAAGTCTCCTATCACAATTAACCTATTATTTAGTAATGGACCAAATGATGCCAGTGAGTCGAAAAATTGTTCATAACTTGCAATATCAATCCATGGTGGAATATATAATAGCAATATAATAATGGAATGAGTTTTATACATTATCTTACAGGCTAGAGCATCGATGGACGGAACAAGGGTAGTGAGCTCTGACATGTTAACTTCCACAGCACATAACTCACTATGAACGGCCACAAGTACACCACCACCCGTTGCCATACCTGTGGCAACCAGATTCCTATCACGTCGAAAAACATTATAGTTGTAAGGAGACAATTCAGCATCTTACACGCCATCCTGCAACCAAGTTTCTGTCAAACACACTATATCGAAATCTTCAGATTGTACTGAGGCCCTTAGTTCAAGAGTTTTTGAATTGAGGCCACGCACGTTCTGGTAAAATATTCTGCTTCTACCCAATTCGCAATTGGGGGAATCGAGTTTAAATGTTTTATCACGGGAACACCCTTTATGTATTTCAACTCCACGCACTCTCCAACTGACCTTCGCTGCTCCAATTCACCTTTGATTTTGTTGAAATAGTCTCTCTGTCTTGGGGTTCTGTCAGATGAAATGAAAACATCGAAACTCTCCTTGAAGATACGACACTTGTCGCTGATAGGCTGCAGTAAACAGTAAACACTATCCTTTACCCATTCAATTGAGTAACTATGTTGAGATCGAGCTGAAGTTGATTAATGTTCAACGTAGGGACACCGCATATTCATCAGCGAACAACAGGTTTCTGGACTTGAGATGAGGTAAATCGGCATTGTAAAAAAATAGAATAGGCCCCAAGACCGATCTTTTGGGAACACCATTCAAGGCTTCTTCAATCAGGGTCGAAAGAGTCTCACCAACCCTTACTCTTTAAGTTCTCCGATCCGAAAACGACTTCATCCACGAAAACAAGGGCCACGCATTCCGCGATGTTCCAATTTATAGAGTGAATGTCTACGAGGCAGACGGTCGAAAGCCTTTGAGAAATCTAGATGCACTACATTTATCCAATCATCCACTGCCAAAACCAGATTAGTAAAGTTTGAACGACCAGTAAGGAAACTGTGATGATCCTTCGGAATCAAGTGGTGTTTACTCCAGCTTTTATTTTATATTGCATTATGATATGCCTTACATGTTGATGTAGAGTCATAGAAAATCTGAGATTTGAATAACAAATAATAAAATTAATGAAAGCAAAATTGAAAATTGAAGCTCGCTATAAAGCTAATGCCTGCTTGGTGGTCCCTCACGAATTCGTCTGAAGCATAGGTTCTACTCTTTGGGTTATGCTTTCAATGGAACAATTCATGAAATATTGAGACAAATTGGTCCAAATATCTAGCAAATAGTTAGAAAGCTGCTTCAGATTGTTAATCTGTTGTTTTAGGCAGGAGTGTTGTCTGGACATCTTTGCCCATGCTCGATGCAATTAATGTCTGGAGAGCGAGATGGCTAGCCCATCCTTTCCATGGCATGAGCTTCCAGCGCTTCAATAAATAGACGAAAAGGTAAGGTGAGGACGGGCATTATCGTCTATCGTCAGTTAAAATGAAATTTTCAACTGGTGATCCTCGGCCCACTACCGTCGGCGTACACAGGGCTCTCTATTAAAACTGCTATTTTGTGCCCTATTTCGTTCTCTTAAACATCAAAAAAAGTCGGAGTCTTTCTGTCTGAAATTAGAACTCTTGAACCATATTATCGAGATTAAAAGATTTTGGCGCTTTCTCGAGGAAGAGTGCAATAAGCGTTTATTGCGCTCTGAGAAATGTGAATGACATTCATTGGTCATTAACAATGAATGTCATTTACAATTCTCGGTAATGGAACAAATATTAAATAATTATTAGCTAATCGAGCTTGAAAGGCCAAAATATAAGAGCTTTTATCAAATAGCAAACTGTATCTGTAGAACGAAATATGGCTGAAACAAAAATGAAAATGATTATGGCGCAAATGTGTAAACAGAGAACTAATTCTTCTTAAGTCACCCTGAAGTTTTCAGGCTAATTTTATTGAACTACATTATATACTGCTTTTGTTTATTTTCTTTTTCTTCTTTTTTCAGATTTGTATAATTGCGACTATTGAAAGATGGAGAAAGGAAAAATAAATAATAATAGGTAGTTACACTTACCTCTGCATTCACATATTACCTATATGTATTGCTTGTTATCCAACCATTTATGGTTCTTATTCAGAAGAACTTCACCCAAGCTTTGGTTTTTTCAGTTACTGAATATTGTAGCCTTGTTTTGGTTGATAGTAGGTACTTATGTGCATTTATGCACAAGTAAAATTTATAAGAAAAATATAACTGGAACTATTAGAACTTCACCTATTCAATTGTTACCAGTGCTTTCAAGCATTGTACCGCCCCATATTCGTAGACAGACTGCAGTTATAAATACTTGAAATAAATTTCACTCCTTTCCCGACTAATTTCCAATTCTGTCCTATATTCCAGAAAATACGATTCCAAGACTAAAGTCGCATGAACCCTTAATTCGAATATAGGGTACAAGGGCATTTGGCACTATTTTCAACCAAGAATTAGAGCTCTTGGTTTTAATCTTCCCAGGAAAAGATGGAGTATTCTGAATCGTAGAAGAAAATGTCAAGAATAGAATTCAGTTGAGACCCCAATGCGAGGAAACAGAAGAAACCATAAATCATCTGGTTAATTATTGTTCCATTTATGGAGTTCAGGAGGGTTTTAGGGCTATATATACAGTTTCCGAAACTTTTTTGAATTGGTTTGTGAATTTAAGGTCAATCTGTCATAGAGAACCTAAGTTTATTATCTCACATTTTCTATTTTTTCCTTTTTCTATTTCAGAAAAAATTTCTGGTAACTTGGAGAAGACTCCCTGGATTTTTTCATTCGAGGAAAGGATCAATTTTCTCAGTGCGAGATGACCTTCTTAATGAATTATTTATATATACAGGGTGTACCTGAATGACACCGAAAACATTAAAGGGGTGATTCTTTGAGAAAAATTAAAGTGGGTATTCGGTATGAAATTTTTTGAAAAACCTCTACCCGGAAAATTACACCCCTCTGAAGATCATCAAAAAAAAATTGTTCTTTTTTTTATTTTCCATGTATATAAAGCTAAAGACACGAAACTTGGTAAATATCCTTTTACTTCTACAACTAGAACAATATAAAACAAACAATGTCTTCAGCTTAATATACAGGAAAAATAAAAAAGAAAAAACATTTTCCGGAGGGAGGTTTTGATAAAAATTTTATACCTATAACCCACCTTAATTTTCATCACAGAATAACCCCCTACATTTGTTCGGTGTTATTCAGATACACCCTATATATTTTATATGAGTAATTTTTGATATATTCGCCGGACCCTAGAAGAGAGGTACAAGCCCAACATCAGGGGAGGAAGAAATAACCAACAATAGGAAAATATACAAATTTTCCATTTTTAAAATTAAGTTCTGTTGTCTTCCCTCTATATATTTCCTTTTGTGAAATCATTTTGAGGACAGCAGTATTAGTAGATTTCGTACAACTTTTGTAAATATCATTTTTTTTATCTCTTGCAACAAAGTAAAAGGGAACGTCAAATTGTAATGAAAAACTCGGTACTTATCAACTATGTTGTTGAAGATAGCAAAAAATAAAAGAGAAAATTCAATTCACAAGAAGAAATTTATCCTAATTATTTTGTACTCATTGTACCAAATCTGTTTGTATGTTTGAATGTTGGGAAGATTTTTTCTTCCAGAGAAAATCAATTGCAATTTTGATCTGCGGTTACAGTCCTAGGAAAAGCATTAATCCATGTAGTGGAGCGCCGTAAGGTTCATACTTCGGAACCCAGGGAACATGAAAAAGTTAATTTCTGCGGCAAATTGTTTTCTGTACTGTTTTTGACGAAGTTACTCAAAAATAATTGTTGCCTATTATTTATTCATTTATAAACAATTTAAATGACTGGATAAGTATAGTCAACATAACCGTTGATAGTAGTTACGGAGATTGAATTTGAGCAAATGTATTAAAAAGTTTTTTGCAAAATTAATAGTTTTTGAGTTATTTGCGATTGAAACCTATGATTTTTCACCCAAAAAAGCCTCAGTTTTTTCAGGATCAAAAGTAGACGTAATCCCTTATACTTCCGAGCATTTGGCTACTGTCAAAGTTATTCAGGAATTTGGACCGTCTTTGATGCCTGGTTTGAAGAAAAAATCAAATCAAGTGAAAATTTTTGGGATTTCACAAGAAATTAAATTATTTTTCAAATTATTCGAAAACTAAAACACATACGAGAACAGAGCAGGAATTCAAGAAATAAGTAGTTTCAATTTACTTTGAAACGGTTTCATTTTATTTTGTGTAGCATCAAAAATTACTGAGTTATGAACCCTTGAAGTGTGCACGTTACAGTAAAAGTTCGCTTTTTCCATCCATTACCATTTGAAGATAATGATTCTGAAAGTGACGGGCTCTAAACATTTTTCATTTATAGGAGCTCATAGCCATACAAATTCTCTACAAAATGTTCCAAAGACCTATTGCATTACTTGAAAATTGATCGAGTAATCGTCAAACAAGCAAAAGTTATTTTCGGAATATAGTTTTCCATTGAGGCATGTGATGTATCTTCTCCGAATAGAAAATTCCACCCACGTCTTTCAGTTTCTTCATTGCCATGAAAATAACAGAAATTCGAAAAAACCAACACTAAGCTGAATACTCACAAATATAAATATGTTTGACCTTTCTTTATTCTTCATATTCTATCCTATAGTTCGCTGTTTTCGAGTAATTTGATATTCAAAAACAAAAAATATCGGTGAAATTCGAAAAATTGGGTACTTTGGCTGAGTGCAACTCTGTTTGAAGGATCCATAAATTTGTAGTATCATAGATTTAGCTTGTTAATTTGAAAGGAATTTTGTTCCTCGAGGGGTGGCATAGCTCATTATGAAAACTTAAAATGGCTATATCTTTTCATCTAGACGGAATAGGAAAGGATGGAAAAGAAAAAATTCCTCTGACTTCATGATATTCCAATTTGATTCAGGCATCATTCAGCCTACACGAATGAATCAGCCACCAGGTCCTGAAAATTTGATAAAAATTGTCTTCTGCAACTAATTTGCAAATGAAAAGCACATGTGATCATTATTAGACCTTTAAACTAAAACTTCGAATTGACTATAGAAATTGTCGTTTGCTTTTAAATACCACATCAAATCAATGAATTATTCAGCAAAATTGAATATGGCAGTTTTTCATATTCCAATCGTAACTCAAAATCTAGATATGAATATTTTCAGATCAGTCACAAAGAACATCTGGGTTGTTCGAATTGTATTTTTGATATTCATGAAGTCGCAAAGTCACTTATCATTGTCTTGGCTACAAACAATGAGAAACCCAACAAAAATAAAATCAGCTGAAATAAAACCTTCATCTTTTAAGGTCGGAACCATTTTTTATGAATATTTATGGGAATTATGCAAAGTGATAAGAATCAACCTTCATATCATGGAAAAACTGAGTCATTAATACTTTGTAGGGTGAAGACAAAAACAGAGAAAATTTTTATCACTGCTGTCTTTTCGTTTTCCAAAATAATTTGAAAAACACTTCATTTCTGCTCTAAGAACTATTATTTGCTTTTATAAGACCCCAAAATGCGATTTGACGAAATCATTGCATATTGCATCCAAAACTACCAATAATCCATTTTTGTGTATCAAAATATTTTATTGCACATGTCATCACGAATTTATACCGTAATAAGCACCTAAACATCAATTATCCTAAAAATAACAAATTTTCAGTCATTTGAACCCGCATTCGCAGAGCCTTCTCTCAACCAAATTATCGCAAGAACTTTCATCGTTCGGTTCCACCAGGACATACTTGTATCTCATCTGGAAAAATCCTGGTTGACAGTTTTTTGGGCAGTGTGTCCAAGGACTCCAATCTGTCATAATGCACGCTTTATTGTCGTATTTCAGTACGTTTTTGTTGGAATGTTTTTCGTCATAATCTGTGCAGGGAATTTGGCAGTCTCGTCTCCTGATCAAACGCGTGGGACAAGATTTCCCACCATTATTTGGAAGTATCTGAAAAAATAAACATATTACATATTATTATGATGGAATTCTTTCATCAACCTTTTTTTATTGTAGAGAATCAATGATTAAACTTATTGAATCCGAATTTTCAATCATTTCACGAACTGTAACGTCGAACACAAACATTTGCAGTATTCCTGTTTTCTCTGAGCAGTATTATTGTTTGAAAGACAAATAAGAGACTTCCATCCATACTCTGTACACCTGTTGTAGAAAATGTTATCTACATTTTCTTAAAGAAAAAAAAACACAACGCGACATTGTAACTCAACAATTTCTTTTTTCGATAAACAAAACAGGTGTCCATCCATTTTTGGAACAAAAATTCAGGATTGAAATTAAAAAAAAAAAAAAACTTATCTTATTCCAGTAGTGACTTACACTGAAGAGCTACCAATAAAAGAAATAAAAGTGTAAATAAAAAGTATCAAATATGAAGATGGAACTTTCAGTACCTCGATATGTCTAAGCTTATATCTGAATCCGTGTCCACAAGAAGAGTCGGAGATGTAACAAGGACTCCATTTGGTCCAATCAGATGCTGTGCAGTGAACTATCATTCTCGTATTGTTTTCTACGATGGAAATTCCGGGCCCTATGTGATATTCTATTTTAAAAGCAGAACAATATCAAAACGAATAGTCGTTGGGTGCGATTTACTTCAAAATTACCTTTCATTCCATCGCTTTGTATATTGACTGGATATGTTTTATTCTTCGTTCCCAAAACATACATTGGTCTACTTTTGTTTGACTGTAGGTCTTCTGGACAAAAAAAGTTAAAAAAAAAGTGTTTTCATGTTTCAATAGCACAGTTCTCGAACTTACTCTGAAATCCAGTAAGACACAAACTTTGGCACCTCTCCAATGTCTTGAAATTGTTCATGTTACCCTCACAGCCACTATAGCTGAAGATCTCGCAATTTCCTTTAGTAGTATCGAAATACCAACGGTCAATTTTGCTCTTGCAATAGCCAACATCCTTCGGGAGGCTGCATATGGCTGCTGTTGGGGAAATATAAAAATAAATAATAAATAAGCATTCAGGAAAATTGGATTGATGTGGCTGAATGAGTTTTTGAACCACGACACGTGTTTCGCCATCACAATAGCATCTTCACATGGGTGTCGTGATAGCGAAACACCTGGTTTAAAAACTCATTTTGGGAAAATCGTAAGTGACACTGCTGTAAAGTTCCCGATCTAGCAAAAAAAAAACATATTTTTTTCGGCAAGAGTCATTCTATTTATCAACCTAATTTTTCTTCTAGAGTGATACAATCAGTTCAACGTTGCTGTAACATTTCGGTACCTTTCCTGCGTAAAAATAGGTTTCAGTTTCGTCTATCACCTCTTTCATTCAAGCCAAATAATTTTCCGGTAAGCATTTTTTTCCAGGTTTCCGAACCAGAGGCTGAACCTGGAGAAAAGAGTGGATGCAGAACCAATTCAAAGTTCATTTCGTGCAATTTGGCCATGGTAGCAAACGATTTGTGATTCGGTGTATTTTTTCGGTGAAAGAGCAATTTTTCTTTGTCATTTGTGGTTTTTTAGTGGAGATTTCTCCGTTCAAACGCACCAATACTGATATAGTGTTTTTCTTTTGGTGTACTTTGAACAAACGCGGCATCCACTTCGGAAACAGCTTTCTTATGGCAAAATGTTCATGCAAAAGAAATCCCACATGATCCTTTGATATCTTTAAAGTGTCAGTTATCTAATGAAACTTCACTTCATGATTGGCCAATAGGATTTTGTAGATATCTTTCATGTTTTCCTGTTTAACTACCACTTTTGGCTTTCCAGAGCCTTGTGCATCTTCGGTGGTTGTAAGACCACGACTCTTCCTACCAATCGATGATGGATTATCCTGGGGCAAAGTCCGAAAAATGCTCATCAAGCCATGTTTTCGCTTCGACGCTATTTTCTCCAATAAACTAATGAAATTTTTTCTTTCCATTGCTTTTGAAATATCGAATGAATCGTCACTTCAAGAGCTATAACTTGTGAAAAAATGGTTGAAATAACATCACATTTTGACAGTTTTCATCCGAAGCATGGTACTTAGAATGTTATGCATTTTGTATCTCTGTCGTAACATGGAGGTCGGACTGGAATATTTTCAGTCGATATGATAATCTGTATAAGTTCAATCAGGAAAGAAATACAAGTTCCATTCATTGTTACTACAGGACAATCTAACAAGTGAGGTACCTTTCTAAAAGATTGTGGACTATTTCCTCTTCATTTTCAGAAAAAGAAATGTCAATTTCTTCAGGAGATTTCACAATTTTTGAGAATACACTCTGATGTGAGTTAGTATTTCAAGAAAGTATTATACAGGGTGTTTTGTTGGGAAACAGAAATACTTAAAAGGCGGATAGGTGGCACTGAAGTGGTTCTGGAGTTACTACATTTATTGGCTCTTACTGTCTTCGTTGCCGAGATAAAGGATGTTTCATGAATTTTGCTCGTTTTTCGTAAATCGAAATTTTGAAGATCTGTTTCAATATTTGAAAAGACCACAAAAAACTAAACTGAGGCGTGTGCTTTACTGCACACTGGGTATCTGCCCAGGTGTCACTAGGCAAGGTCCACAAGTTCGCAGTTATTCAAAGCACATGAGACTCTATTGAGATCCTAAAGTTTCATCTGTGTGAATTTTTTTTTTTTTATTATATTACGTATACAAGCAATCAGAATGTACATTCTATGGGCCTGTTTGCTGGTTCAGAGCTGTAGGCTCCTAAGTGGCGTTATGAGGTCTTATCCAGATAAGTCCTCAGGCATCCTTCAGATCTGCTGGCCAGTTTCTCTTCAGTCGTCTGGTATCTGGGGGTTCGGTCAGTGGTCGGATTAGGGCGTTAGGATGGCTTTCGAGTTTTGCGTGATGTCTGCAACTTCTGTCCTGGATGACTTCTTTCACGTATGGGATCTTTAGATCTGTATGGAGCGTTTGGTTCGTAACGTACCAGGGTGCGTTTGTTGACATTCTTAGAATTTTTGATTGGCTTCTCTGTATTATGGAGACATTGGATTTACTTGAACATCCCCAGAGCTCAATTCCATAGGTCCAAATGGGTTTAATGATGGTTTTGTATATGAGGAGTTTGTTTTCCAGAGATAATTTTGATTTTTTACCAATTAGCCAATAAAGCTCCTTGACTTTTAAGTCAACTTGTTTTCTTTTCTTAGTTATATGTTCTTTTCAGGTGAGTCGTTTGTCAAGATGCATGCCCAGGTATTTTGTAGATGTGGATTCCGGTAGCTGGATATTATTGAATTGTATCCTAGGACATTGTTCCTTGCGAAGAGAGAAATTAACTTGTACTGATTTTGTCTCATTGATTTTTATTCTCCACTTGTTGGACCATTTTTGAATTTCTAGGAGGTGGTTCTGAAGCATTTGAGAAGCTATATTTGGATCTTCATGGCTTGCTAATATAGCGGTATCATCAGCGAATGTACCAGTTGTTGTTTCTCTGTGTGTTGGTAGGTCGGCTGTGTATAACAAGTACAATAGAGGGCACAGGACACTTCCTTGCGGAACTCCAGATGTTATAGGGAGATAGTCTGTGATGTTGTCGTTTACTTTGACCCTGAATTTTCTTTCAGTAATATAGGATTGTAGTAGATTGAAGTAGGTTGATGGTAGGAGCTTTTTTATTTTGAATAGCAAGCCAGGATGCCAAACTTTATCAAAAGCTTGGCTGACATCCAAAAACACTGATATACAGTATTTCTTTTCTTCAAGTGCTTTATTCACCTCTTGAGTGACTCTGTGGACTTGCTTCACTGTCGAATGCTCTGACCGGAAGCCAAACTGATGAAGTGGAATCCACTCTTCTGTATTTGGGTCATTCTTTATTCTTCGAAGGACCAGTTTTTCGAGAATTTTCGAGACAACAGGTAGCAAGCTGATTGGACGGTAAGAGGTAACACAGTTTGGGTCTTTTCCTGGTTTTAGAATCATGATTATTTCCGCAGCTTTAAAGTGTTCTGGCCAGTAGCTTTGCTTGATGATGGCGTTGAATATAATCATGAGTTGGGCAATTCCTCTTTCTGGTAGCTCTTTGATCATTTTTGGACTGATTTTATCCACTCCAGAAGCTTTTTTTACGTTTAGGTGGTTAATTTCAGATTTTACTTCGCAGTATTTGAAAGGTCTAATGAATCTTGTTCTATCAGATGTTTTCTGTAGTTCTCTGTCGATTTCGCTGTCCATAGTATTGCTGTTTGGAGTAAATACCTTGGCTAGAGGGTCTGCAAAAAGTCTGGCTTCTTCTCCATCACTTCTGGCCCAGTTGGAATCTGACTGGTTACGTAAGGGTGGAATGTGTATTATTGGCCTCTTGCGGTTTTTTATTGGTCTCCAAATGGAGTTATCAAATCTGTTCAGGTTCGAAACATATTCATAGAAGGATGCTTCTTTTGCCTCATTAATTTTAGCCTTCAGTCGGTCGGTTCAGGTTGTTCTTGTCAACTGGAGAACGTGTTGAATGCCATATTGCTCTTGCTCTTCTTTTGTGCGCTATAAGTTCTTTGATTTCTGTTGGGATGTGGTAGATTTTATTTGGCTGGGCTATTGTTGGAGTTGCTTCCTCAACAACTTTAGTGATCACGTTGTTGAGTGTGCTTAGAGCTTCTTCTATGTCTTTCTGAGTTTTGAGACTTATTCCCCGAGGTAAATCGTCTTCAATTTTTGTTCGATACTTATCCCAATCTGTTTTTCTATTGTGTTGTCTGGTGGTGTGTTTTCTGTAGATAATAAAGCTGCTAAATGTCGCTATTATTGGTGAGTGATCTGAAGACAGGTCAAAACTAGATTTTACATCCATGTTTGTTGAAGAAATGCCATTAGTAACAAATAAATCCTGAGGGTCAGGAATTTTCTTTGGGTCGGTTGGCCAATAAGTGGGTGACCCTGTCGATAAGAAGGAATAGCCTTTTTGTTTTGCAAGACTTACTAGTTGCCTTCCTTTTGGAGTTGTCAACCGGGAGCCATATGTGGTATGTTTGCTGTTGAAGTCTCCACCTACTATAAATTTAGAGTCCAACGTAGAAAAAAAGTCATCAAATTGTTCTTTTTTGATGCTGTGTCGTGGCGGACAGTAGACTGCTGCAATTGTTAGATTATAAGATAACGATTGTACTCTTATTGTTGTGGCTTGTAGAAATTCTTTTTCGTACTTTGGCATTTCTTCATGTTTTATGGTGTTTTTTATCACAATTGCAGTACCTGCATGGGCTGTTTTGTCTGGATGGTTGGTGGTGTAAGTTTTGTAGTGTGGTATGTTGAAGTACGATTTTTCAGTAAAATGTATTTCACTCACCAGTAAGACATCTATCGAGTTATTATGAAGGAAAATTTCTACTTCATTCTTATGTTGTAGAAGGCCATTGGCATTCCATTCTGCAACTTTTATTATGTTATTGAATTTTATTTATGAGCGTTGTCAATATATTCATTATCATACTGTTTTGTTGGATTATTTGCTGGAACATAGCTTTGAATTCCTCAAGAAAATGATTCATGGTGTCGTTGATATTTCCTAGTTGCTCCCTGTTGTTGTTGACCGCATCTGCATAGCTTTTCCTGGGTTGTGTATAATTCTGAGAAGTTCTTGTTTGTTCGTGTTGATTTTGTTGGGTTTTTGCATATTGGTAATATTGTGTTTGCGTTATTGAAGTTGTATTATCATCGGTTGTTAACTTTTTGTTTTGTTGGATATTTAGTCTGTTATTTGTATTTTGTTTAGTTTTCATAAGGTTGTTATAGAATTCACAACCTTTGTAATTTGCAGGGTGGGCTCCACCACATAAACAGCACGTTGCTGAGAGTCTCGGCTTTTCTTCCATGCAGTTGTGTTATGTGGTCCTCCACATTTCACACAGAGGAATGGTCTGTTACAATATGTCTTGGTGTGGCCATATTGTTGGCACCTTGTGCATTGGGTGATTCCTTTCGATTTCCTCGGTGGTTCTATTTTTATTGCTCTGTTACTTAGGTACTGTATTTTATACACATCTTTATTATTTGGGGCTGGTTCCAAGTCCACAAAAAAGATATTTAGTGGTTCTTTTGTTGACCTGTGTCTACCATTCATTATATTCCTTGTTCTGTGTCCAGAGTTTTCTAATTCCTGCTTGATTTTATTCACATCAGTTGATCTGTGTGAAAATAAATTATGTCTGATCGCTCTGGGATCTTGGACTATTATGGATGTTCGTCAGTTTTGAAAATAATGCATGCAATACTATAATACACATGCATAATCAAATTTTCATTGTTATATGGAAAATTCACTTGGAAATCTGAGATACCCTTCCACATGAATCATCTTGTTTAATATTCGCTTCAACAGAAATAATCAAAAAATTGATCAAACCAGAAGAGTTGAATCTCGATACTTCCTGATGTATGGTGATTTTCACCGAAACTCTCTGGACTACCTACATGACTGTTGAAGTAGAATGATTGCTGGAATCTCGCCAAAATATCATATATAAGTAAAATAATAAACGATCTGAATAACCAAAAATGAAAGGAGTAGATCAATATCATGGACAAGAATACCACGTCTTACCATCAGGTTCTCAATAAATTATACAACTTCCGCGATGGTTCCCGAAAGAGATACTTACGGTTATCAATTAAATCTGAACCTTCTGGACAAGGAGCCTCATAGCATTCAACAGTTTCCTTATTTGGTAAATTATTACAAGGATCATCATCGTAGATCTCCTCTCTTTGGCTCCACAAGTTTGTCGAACTCAATTGAATGGGCCACCTCAGAGGATCCCTACGGTTATTATCCATAGAGAGCCTATATCTTGCTTTGAAACCTCTACCACATGTGACCGAACATGGGGACCAGTCACTCCAAACCTCATTTGGACATTTAAAATCCATCTGAAAATGAAATTGTTAGAAAGAGGGGTTAGTCTTGAGAATTTTTTTCATACTGAATCAAGGTCGTCTTCATCGCACTTTCCTTCTCCATAGCACTCCATGTTTTGCTCTAGTGTCGGAAGCTTTGTCTTTCCAGACATACAAATTTTGGTAGCGTATCTACTTTTGTACCTTCTTGATCGCGTTTTAACACCCTTGCCGCAAGTGACGCTGCAGCTGGACCATTCTCCCCAAGGACCCAACTCACAAAGTGGATTATCTTCTTTGTAAGTGTGTTTGTGTGGGCAATATTTCCGTACAGCCTCGCACGCAGCTCTTTCTGTTAGTTTTTTGTGACAAGTGTACTTGCTCTCCTCGTGTTTGTAGCGCCGCTGCTTATACTTAACTCCTCTTCCGCATGTGGCTGAGCAGGGGGACCAGTCTGACCAAGGCTGATAGTATTGAAGTAAAAAATAAAAAGTTTCTTCTTTTGGAGACTATGCTTTTTACCTACCTCTGTCTCGCAATTATTGGACTCGTCTTCTGACTCATCAACAAAAGTGGTATCGCAGGCCTTCTCGTAAAGCCGTTGTCTATTCAAATAGAGCCTTGCAAAAGGCTTCATTCGATTTCCCACAGTATCATAGAACGGCGATCTGGGATCATTCTGACTGTTCTGTCTTATTCTCTTGATACGTTGTCTTGGCACAGATGGTTGATTAGGGGACTGAAATTTGATAGAATGATTGCTAGATTGGCTTATACATATATTTTAGTAGTTATTTAGTCTTGTCGCATAAAACAGTTTTATTCAATTATTTCCCCAAGCTTGATTTCCTTATGAATAATTATAAGAAGAAAAATTAGAAGCGGAATGCGCGTATCGAATTGAATGTTCAAATAAAACTTCATATATTTCCTCGCGGATAATGATAAGTTACCAATGTTCTTAGTTTACTTTCAAGTTTACGAAATATCGCAATCGCTCAAGCTTCATTTCATTTCAATAAAGGAAAAGTTTTTCAACAACCAAGCATTCTCAAAAATGGCAAAAAACATATACGACATCTCAGAACTGGGCAGTGCGAAGCGTTGGTTTTATTCAACGAAATTAGGTGTTAAGTGACCTATTTATTTATGCGTTCGATAGGAACCTCAACAGAAAAACTATTGATATAGGTTCCATAAAATATGTTAATCGTTAAAAAAGCTCGAGTGTGAAGAAATAAGAAATCAAGATAACATGAGGAATAGATACAAACAGGCTAGGCTTTTGGCTCTAACACAATTATGTAATAGGGAAATAACCATCAGCTGAGTTAGACAGAGACCAAGTGCCCACTGACACGGGGAAAGCTCTTCATCTTTTATGAGAACTACATCTTTAATTTCTGTAGAATTTTGGTGTATGGCGAACAGTTAAAACTAGTTTTACCTTTACCCATCTGAAGATGCTATTGTGATAACGGTTTAAAAACTGATGTTGTGAAAATCTTTTAATCTGTTTCAACTCTATGCATCATATTTCAAGTTATTTGAATCCGCGCTCACCTTCGTAGTCAATATAATGGATCTACGTAAAGTTCTGGGTGTACAAAATTCCATTTGAAGAAAAGATAACTTTTAGGATGATCAGAGCACAAGTGGAATAATACATATAACCTGTATTGAAGGTCCTTAGATGTGATATACATGGATTTCATAATAGTTGCCATAAGTATTTGTTCAAAATTTGAATCCGAATATTAACATCTGACTGTAGTCCTGCAGAATCGAATTTGCAATTTGAGCTGTTGGTCTTGATTGCTTCGTCAACGATATTCATACCATCTCGGTAATTTTACGCATTCATAACTAGATCATTTAATAGGGAAGGGATAAATTCGATTAACAGAGGCGTATGCAACGATTAATGAGCCAAACCACATCAGACAGGCAACCATTAATCTAATCTGAGTCTCCACAATAATAGGTATACCCGAATATGACATGGAGCACCTGCGGCTTACAATGTTATTTGGTGTATCCCCCTATGTCAATTTTCTCCAGAGTGATACGTTTACATTGGGAACTTAGGAAACAGTTTTTCATTGGATTCTGGTTTATTATTCACTATAACAAATCTTATAGAGTGAGAAATATTTTGATAAGAGCAAAATGGATGCATTTTGTTCACTCGTTCTACTTTTTCTCTCTTATAGCTGTGTGTTTGGTTTTTGCTTCATCGAAAATTTTTATGTTTTTTGATTGAGCTTAACCTTTCAGAATATCATATTTCAATTTCGGTAGAGTTGATTGTTTTATTTTTCTTTTTGATATGCATGCGATAGATTTTAGGGACGTCTACAGATTTGTTCAATTAGTGGATGAATAAAGAAGTAGATGAAAGTTTGATTTAGAAATTCACATTTGCCTTTTCCTCAACCAGAATGATGTGATATTTCCGTTGAAATGACTGGACAACCTTTCAGGGTTTCGTGTATTTCAATATTTCCATTTTACTCGTATTAATTAGGAAACTCGCTTTACAAAAACATGTTTCATTAAATTTTTTGTGATTAATGTGAACGAGATTTTTCAATTGTGATACGCGGAATGGCTTTCCAATTGCGAAAAAATATGTTGTTGAATTTTTTCAGCTCTTTCAAAAACCCTTTATCAACGCTGGGGACGTTAAAAGCTTTAATGACAAGAAACAGCACTAAATTACTCGAGAAAAGTGGCTATCGCAAAGAAGTACTTGAAAAAGCTAGAACAGAAATGAAACTGTACAACAGGCACTAAGAAGAGTTTGTGCGCTATCTTGTTGAAAAATGATCGTTTGATGGTCTTCTGCACTTTCCAATACTTGCACGTTTCAATTTCAAGACAGTGCAAAGGTAACACTTTTTGACGAACCGGATATTTGGTACTTGGAACTCGTTATCTCCTGCTATTTTTGAGTCAGTGTCAATGAACTCATTCAAAAACAATGACAATAGTTCGCATTTTTGCCAACTATCGTCATTCACTCTGATGGGTGAACATTCTCCAATTTGTGGAACTTAAAAGAACCCTTTTCGTGTGATTTTTGTTTTTTTCAGAATAAATTTGTTTTTTTCTCTCTCTTCAACCATTTGTATCTTTTCTTTTTGAATACTTTTTGAATATTTTTTGTTGTTCTTTTTTTTCTGTGCGTTTGGGTGTTGCCAAGATTCTTCACCAAGAATCGGCATTAAAACACCAACTTCTAAGTTCGAAGCATTACCATACGGATGCTGTATTGGAAAATGAACATCATAAGCTCTACTGGAATCCCACGGTTTTCACAGACCGGAAAGTAACTCACAATAGACCAGACCTCATATTGCTCAATAAGGACGAGGACACTATTCATCGACGTAGCGATTCCAAATAATAACAATCTTCTAGATAGACACACCGAAAAAATTTCAAAATGCAGAGATCTAGAGGAACAAACCAGGAGACAGTGGAAGCTGAAAGATATAAAGAACATCCCTATATATTGTCATATCTACTACTAGAGAACTTGAGGAAACTTCAGTTGGGCGAAAATAATAATAATAATAATAACTCTTTATTTAGTGAAAAACACTAGTTTCAACAGAAAAAAAGAAATAAAATTAATTCAAATCAGAAATGCTCCCGTATGTGTGCAATCAGTAACTTCCTGAAAGACCTATAATTAATTGAATCTCTAATCGCATGAGGTAGCTCATTGTAACAGACTAGGCCCCTCACCAAAGTGGATCCTGTCATCGAAGTAGTACGGTAAGTATCCACAAAAAATTGTCTCTGGACCTTGTATCGTGATGATGAATATGTGAAACATATGTTACTTTCTCTGATAAATAATTTGGTTGCTTGTTGAGTTTTATCTAATGAATCAAATCCAAGGTTCTGGAGAGGATCCTCTGTCTAACACTCATCAAATTGAGGGCCTCCAACATCAGTCTGATTGGGGTCCTCCTGCCACATTTTAAAACTATTCTCATGCCCCTATTTACAATTCTTTGCATTTTATCTAAATAATTGGATGACAAATTGAAGAAAAGGGAGGTGCAGAAATCCAGATGAGGTAGTACAATGGACCTGAACAATAAAACTCTACTTCTCATATCAATTTTGTTACTGATTCTTCCAATAAAGTGAATTTTTTGTGCCATTTTTTTCATGATATATTCTGCATGTAATTGAAATTTCAACTTAGAGTCCATAATTACACCTAGGTATTTTATTGATTCCACCCTCTTCAACGAATTATTCCCTATTGATATGTTATCTATAGGGCTATGTTAAATATCTATAGAACCATGCAGAAGGCGGTACTGATGGGCTGGGAACGGCGAGAATTGTACGCAAGAACATGGGGAATGCAGAGGAACACCCCTGCTTCGACGGGAAGTGCGGGTGGATCAGGAATCCAACCGACAGCAAGGAGCCGAGGAGCGGCCCGAACCTGACCAACACCACGGGCTCGAAAACCTGGAAAGGGCACCAACAGAGCTTAATCCTTTTAATATCTGAGATATCTGGGATAAGTGAATGTTTCTCTGGAGAGGAGTGTGAAAGCCCCAAGCCTGAAGTCAAAAAGTCAACAACATAACTACTAAATACCTTTGAAATGTTTTATGCGAATAATATTCTCGAGAGAAATTTCGCATTGCCTCTTTCACTATTTTCGCTTTTCTTTCATTATCGATGGATATTTTGAAGCGATAATTTAGGGTCAGATAGTATTCTATACGATCTTCAAAATTAGTTATCGCAACAGCCCTCATTCCTATTCCAAATCAAGGGATTGTGCTCACACACATTTAAATTTTAAAATCGGATTTTAATCGCATAAAAACAGGAAAATTGACAAACAGCATGCTGTTTGTTGATTACAAATCACAAGTGTGCACACTTGTAATTTGTATTATACATAAAGATAAAAATAGCTGCTCAAAGCCAAATCTTAAAAATTCATACTCTACAATGAAAAACAGATAATTTTTTCAGTGAATATCAATTACACATGCAAGAAAAAGTGTTCATCGATTAAATATTCCATTGAGTACTGAACTGATCACCTAATTTTATAAAATATATATTTTCGATACTTCCATTAACATGTTTCTATTTACCCACTTTGCCAGACTTTTAATTCATTCAACAGAAACAAACCTGCAATAAAATGAAAGCTGTTAATTTCAAATTGACGTTAGAATTCCCGATTACAGAAATCCATAATATACATCCAGCGATTCACTTATTTTCCTGATTTTCGGGGACATTTTTTTGGTACGGCGATCGTTCTCCTTTTCTTTGCTCCCCATAGTACCTATACTGCATTCACATTTATTATAGCAGTCGGTTGGCCATAAAATAATTTTCTCAATTTTTGTAACTAGAACGGAGTAAGGTTGGCACTCATGAAATGTCGTTAATGTCATAAAGCCGTTGCCACAACTTATATCAATTAATATTACGAAAATGCCGAAAGTGATTGAAAAAAGAGACAGGTTGTGTGCTATTTAGAATTCAGGTCCGCTCATTCAAATAGTTATACCTGATATTCTAAAATCCACAATGCGTCAGACGGTAGCGAACATATTCAATGTAAGAGAATAGAGAATTTATATATTGTTTCATTTGAATCTAAACGGCTTATATTTCAGCTGAATATTTCCGCAATCAGAAAGATTGTGAATGAAGACGATGACAAAGAATTTCCTTCTATTGGGAGACCCAAAAAAGTGGTGGCATTTGAGAATTTTATGTTTGAGTGCAAAAAGTTTACTACAGGATTTTCGATTAATGTCATCGTAGAATAAGATCCCGAAAATTGATTCTTCTATTTTTCATTTGACTTGTCCTACATTGTAAATGTCTTAAAGGTACCAATAAATACCTAATTCTTATTATTATATCAATGAATTATATACTTGACTTGAAACTTCTCTTAATTCCTTTTACTTATATTGATGCAAGATGATTTTTGTTGAAGAATTTGACATTCTTGTAATTATCTGTTAATTCCTTCGGGAGATACCCATTCCCAACCATTGCATAATATGCATTTCATCTTCGGGTTATTATTCTACAATCTACAACTGACGTAACGTATTCAAACTTTAGCCAAAGAAGATAACGAACATTAACTCTCCTCAAGCTAGTGCATATTATGATATTACACTAATCTCTTGTATTTTCCATGCAAATAACTGGATTTGGTATGGCTTCAATCAGTTTGTATAAAGTTCAATTATGTTCGTCACATATTTTCCGAAGAAATTCGACATTGTGATAAAATTCGTAATAACAGAAACTTTTACGTAGAACGGGCAACATAGCGTTGATTTAAAACCCAAAAATGTTTTGAAAAGCTTTATAACCCCACATTTTCGTAATATACAGAGTGAAATGTGTCAAATTTCCATGGCCAACCGACTGCTAAAATAAAAGTGAATGGAGTATAGTGTCAAATCACAGAATCAAAGATTATAGAGTAGAAAGATAGGAAACGAAGCGACTAAAGTGATGTGAGCGCCATCTGTGTTTCTAATGTGTTTTTAAGACCCTAAGACTGGCTAAAATTTTAATTCGAGGGACATATGAAATTTTGCGAGATGTCAGAGTCATATGGCCATTTTGATCAAACAGGTTTCGAATGTTTTGATTCTCGTATCCAAGACAACCTCGTATCGCCTTTTGTTTTTCAAGCCCGTTCTAGTTGCTGATTATTGAAATTTTTGTCTCATTTCTTGGCGAAAACCTCAGAATATCGTTCGAAAATTATTGTATGGCGAAGAACTGTGGATCAAATAAAACGAATTTTACTGAGGAAAATGGGAATGTAAGTATTAAAACTGGTAACATGTGACTCGGTCATTCATTGATTTTTATTTTCAGTGCTACGAAGTGGATACAATTTTCAGGGCGTAAAGGCCTGCAAACACTACCGACTACACCATGTGCAATGAACATTTTACTGCAAGTCGATTGAAAACTGTTCATCCACGTAAATTGTTTTATGCAGGAAGCATCCCTTACATGAAGGGCTCATTTAGGGGAAATTATGACTTTTATACTTCCATTCAAAGATTTTCAATTGCCTTCAATATATTCAGAAATGCAAAAGTTTTATGGATTTCGATTTGGGAATCGGTTGACTGTCAAATTGTTTGGAAAGTCAAAGTTTTATGAAATCTTCTGTGAGTGTTTTGTTCATTCGTCAATCTATGGAGAGTAGAGAGAAGGAGAACGATCGACGTACTAAAAATGTGTCCCCGAAAACGGGAAACGTAGGATAGGTGTCGCTGCGATTGCAGCGGGTATCGATAAGGGGTGGGGATTCAAGCGTCAATTTGAAATGCCTTCATTTTATTTTAGGTTATGTGTCATCGTGGTTTTTTTGATGATTTTTCAAATACCTTTCTTCAAATCTATATTAAATATGAGTTCTCTGAATTATATGCAATAAAATGCAAGTCGAAATCAATGAAATTCAAAAGAAATCACTGATCAAAAAAATTGTACCTACTTTTGCTTATCATTGTTTATTGAAAGCAGCTATGTTAGTTGGTTTACCGTAATCTTCAAAATTATATAAATCCGTAGTGAGGAGTAGTACACATCAAGACAACAAAAGGTAGCAGTCTCAGATTTATCACTTAGGTATTAGAGTAGATTCTGTTGCCAATACTCAGCTGAGAACCGATATAAACCATATATTATGTTATGCCAACAAAATTCCTCAAGAATATTTACTTCTGAACCATGTAGTTTTATTGGTTAGATATTCTTATTCAGAAGAGTCAACTTCTCACGATTCTCACGTAAATTTCGTTTATAATGAATCCATCATCTTTTTGATATCTTCATCGCAAAAGTGCTCTTGACACACAAATTGATTCGGAGTCGATTCTTGAGATAAGGTTTTTTCCAATTTTCTCTCAAAAATGCTCTCGGAAATTTTATCTCTTCTCCTTTTCTTTCCGATGCCAAAACACTCTTATACGCTTATACGTTTCAACATTTCACCATGGTCATATGTTGTTCTCTTATCAAAAATCGAAAATAATAATATTCCTATCATCTGTCACCAGGGAAACAGTTCATTCAGCCAACGAGCCAACTACAATTTGATTTGTGTAAATCAAAATTTCGCACTCTCGTGATGGCCAGAGCGCCTGTTGGCAAAAGCATGAACTACCCTATTGGTACATATTTTAGGGGACAAAAAATCTGTGGTCTCAAAGCAGCGATCGTTCTCCTTCTCTCTACTCTCCATACGTCAATCAATTTGTGTATTGTGTCATAAAGAGACCATACCATGAAGAAATCATAAGAAAGCATAAAGAAATTATACTGACGGGCTTGAATACAGGTCTTGTAATACCTCTGTAAGATTTTTTTCAATTGTGGTTCTGAAAATTTTGTAAATAATATGTAAGTAACGGAAATGTGTATCCTATGACGGTAAATTGAATATTGGTTCAAATCAATGTCAGATATAAATTGTACAAATTCAACTCAGTTTATTACTTCAAAACGTTTTCACAGAAAAAACACCTTTGACGTACCTATAGCAGATAACCATTTACTCTTGTATCCTAGTGAAAGCTCTATTCGTTGTAAATTTTTTATAGATTTCCAATAAAAATTTATCACATCCAACAGCGTATTTCATTGATACCAATCGATTCCAAACAATGTTCAGATGAAAACTAACATCCTGGTCACAAAACAATCCGTTTGTTTTGTCGCTAAGGATGTTTGTTTTCTGGTCTCAACAAGGTCAATATTGAAATTAAATACAAGGAATAGAATTCGAATTTCGCACCCCTCAATTATAAAACAGAAAACTGTCATTAAACAGTTTTTCTGTATTGATAATACGTTTTCAGCGCCATCTCATTGTCAAATGTGTTTTCACTGGCCAAAATGTAGTCGGTTTTTAGTACTAGCGATATGAGGGCGTTTCCCATCTTTCTACTCTATAATCTTTGCACAGAATGTTTTTCCCATGAAGTGTAAATGAGTATACACATATAATTTCTTCGGTTGAAAACAATAGGACCCCTGAATGTGGGTTGTGAATGTTTACCGAAACATTAGGGAAGATAATCCAAAATGTAGTGTAGATATCAAATTTTAAAAAATAGTTCGTAAGTTGATAGCTCCGAATAAAAATTTATGCAACATCCCATATCTTAATAACAGAATTTACAGACCCAACAAATAAAGAAAATTCGGAACTGCCCAGATTGTCGCTATCAACCAATGAAGATTTTTTCTTCTCTACCAGGACACCATGAACAGGAATTTGATGTCTAATAAAACACAACGCTAATGTCTACTTTTAGTTTCTAGAAAAGAAATTGTATGATATACACTTCTTCATTCGGATTGCTGGATTGAATTTGCGCAGTGATTTCATCCTCATTCAGATATTTGGGTGGGCTGAAGGCTTTGAATTTGAAATATTACGCACAGTTTGACAGATGTTAAGCTCTGCTGTGACAGGAAGAGCTAATGAAAATGCGGCTTTATCTTGGCAACATGGATCAATCAGAATTCATTTAATGGACATAAACTGGTAGATTAAATCTCGTTTGTCCGAGAAGAATCAAAATACAATAGAGTCAAGTCCAATTAATTGTTGATTAACTCACAAAAAGTTATGGAAAAAGGTACATAATATTTCCGGAAGTAAAAGGGACGATTCAACAAAACTAATCTATTTAATCTGATATCTATTTGGCTCTGGGCATCTCACAGATTATAGTTGGGGAGAATTCAACTCAATCCAGCTAACGAAAAAAGTTTCTTTTATTCCAGGCTTAGGAAGTTTCTCCGAAATCGCAACACGAATCAGAGGTTTGCATTATATAAGTAGACAGAAATTTGCATGACAAGATAAGTTTTCTCCGAATAAAATGAATTTCCTTCTCTATGCGAAAACGATTCTGAAGATGTGACATTTCATTAAGTCCTTACAGACACTCATTTTATATTTTGTTTTCTTTGTGCTTCGCACGATTCATTTCGGAGTTATGAGGAATTTTAAAATAATAATATTGTGTTTGAATTCTTCTCCATTATCCATATGTTGAAGATTTTATTAGTCCAACGGTATAAAATTATTACCTATACTTCATTCACTTTCACAAAAGCACACGGTTGGCCATGAACTAATTTTCTTAAGTTTTTGTAACTAGAGCGGAGATCTAAACGACTTGAATTTTAGCAGAATCTTTCCACAATCAGAAACATTGTGAATGATGTAGATGACAAAGAATTTCCTTCTATTGGGAGACCCAGAAAGTTGGTGGCTTTTGAAGACTTTCTTTTTAGAAAATACCTGCAACGGCAAATTGGGAATTATAATTTGAACAGTATTGACACAGTATTAAATTATACTGAAGGATGTGAAAATTTTGAGGTTGCCCATTCTCCAGAAGAAATCCATGAGAATAATGTAAAGATTAACGTTTAGAGTATCATGTTGAGGAAAATTCAGAACACTTTTTCAAACATCTGAATCTTTGGATTAATGCCCTCATCTTTTCCTTAAGAACTCTTATGTGAAGGTCCCATCCGAGATATCTGTCGATCAAAATGCCCAGGTATTTAACTGACTTTGCAGATGAGATTTCAGTATCTGACCCTATCTTAAGAGGATTCTATTCGTTTGGGAACTAGCTGGTATACGCAGTGAAGGCCAAATATTTAGTGTTTTTACAATTTATTGCCAGTTTGTTCACTTGCAACCAGAGCTTGACCCTAGCAAAGTCTTCCTCCTCTTTCGATTTCAGAGTTTGCCAATAGTTAGATCTGTATAAAAGGATTCAATAATTCCATCTTCTTTCATAGGATGAATAAATGAACCTTCTTAAAAATTGTCCTCTCTTACTTTCATGCAGATAAATAAAAAAAGGAAAACCTTCCAACACTTAATTCAAACGTTAATTATGTTGGCACATATTTCCGAATTACTTTACTTTCCGAAGAAATGTCAAATTATGACAACAAAGTTCTGATTTAAAACAAGAAATGTCCTGACAAGCGTCACAACCTCACATTTTCGTACTACAAAGTGCGTCAAATTTTCAAGGCCAACCAACCACTTTTATAAAAATGAATGGACTATACAGAGATAGAGGTACTTTCCCGGTTTAAAAATTCTTCCACGTAATGTATTTTCTACATTGGTGTGAATCATACAGGGTATATTTTTGGAACCGGCAAAGTTTACTCTATCTTCTATGAAATGTGCCACTTCACCCATTCACCCATTCAACATATATTGGGGAAGTGTGCCTATGATGGCATCCTACCTATGATGGCACACTATGAAAAAATCTGTTATTATCAAGTGAATAAGCTAAGGTTGTTCGTCAGATGCCATTATTAGAAGGTGTAAGTAGTTACATATGAATACGTGCCTTTTAGTGTTTTTATGGTAGTTTATTCTTTCAGGTAAGTGTTGATGTATGAAAGAATTAATTGTTAAACTAACCGAAAAGACGCTAGACAATCTTATACGTTTGTCCCTTCACTCATAATTGGTGAGAAACAAAGAAATCTGCAAGAGGCGTAATTGTCCCAAGTTACAGGACTGTCCCGAGTCACCCGAATCTACTGATACTTACATTTTTATAGTGAATGAAAAAATCAAAACATTGATTCAAAAAATTTTTCAACTTTATAGATCTGGATACGGCCTGCATACGGTTTCAATTATCTCTATTTGGCCTGATGCTGGCGTGATAAGTGCCGGAATCGATAGCCAATAAACTATATTAAACAATACCAGTGTGTCATTCCTCTCCTTCAATTATACTATACACACTGATATAGAAATACATTAAATTCAAGTAAGAGACAACTTTGGAAAGGGGAATATATGGTGACAGTGCGAAATGCTGTGAAATAAAGAGTGATGGGTTGGAAGCTCGCAGCTAAAACTTTTAACGTGCCATCGACAACTTTAAAAAGAAGGTTTGCGCTAAATAAAGGACCTGAAAAAGACGATCTAGGTGGACGAAGACCTACTTTCGCGAATCAGGTGAAAAACAAACCCAAGACCAAAATTTTAACATGTTTTCACTCATTTCGTTTCCGATTAATGCTGAAATTATGCGAAAAAATTTATACTACATGTGACACCAAATATGTATAGTCGATTATCCAAGGAAAAATTTTTTTCACTAAGATATTTCGATAATTCGTTAAGTGTGCCCACATGGGCACACTTCCTATAATACTCGCGAATAGCACAAAATAGTTATTTTCCTATCAAGAGTTAGGAACAATATTTTTTCTACAAGCGCTTGAAATACAGGGTTAGAACTATTTAGAGGCTGACTATAGGAATATAGAAAATCGTTAAAAATAAAGGGTGGCTCAAATTAAAAAAAAGTAGTACACCAGTATAATCGTTATATAGGATTCAATGACGGCTCGTCCGGGTATGCAGGGTCGGCCGGGCCGACCCAAAAATAATCGAGAAATGGAAAATAATTATAATTATTTTATTCTTCAAAACTTATTCCAAATGATTAATTTCGATATTAAATTCTCGATTAATTCCCTAGTAATACGTACGACAACGTGACGCCCCTGTCGCCCTGAGTTAGTTTATTTCGAAGTTCTCTTTCCTTACGATAAACACGCTACACGCTAGGTCGGCCAGCCGGCAGTAGCCTAGCGAAACGCTTCAAGTTATTGTACTATACAGCACCTACGTCGCACGCAGTTATCACCAAGTTGAACGTATTACGTATTACGTGGCTGCTAGATACATACACGGTCGGCCAGCACGAGTTGGGCCTACCTTGCTATGGTTTGGTCGTTTAGTTGTCATATTTCTAGATTTCCTCATTGTCTATTCTAAGATATTATATTATCAAATTAATAGTTAATCATTAAATATTATGTCTATTTTAGAAAAGTGCGTATTCGCACCTTTTAAGAGTACCTAGTTTTAGTCAATGAAAATATAATATATCCCTAATTATAGTTAGATTTTTTTTATTATTAAATGAATAGTTAATTTTTGAAAAAAGGTATTCCGACCGTATAAGAGTAGTTTAGTGATTTTTTGACCATAAAAATTCGTAATTACTAGTGAATTTATAAGGGCACGGTGATTTCGAAGCTTCTTGAATACGCGTAGGTCGGCCGGCCGAGCCTCGGAGTGGGTATATAAGAATCGCATCTGCATCGGTGTTCCCATATTATGAATTGAATTAGGTCAGTGTCGTAGAATAAGAGAAAGGGGTGCACGTGTTTATCAGTTTTCTTCGATTCATTTCGTTAATTTTGATAATCTGAGTGGATTCTAAATTTCTTTAATTGTTGAATAATTGGAGTAGTAGCAAATCGAAACAAACTTTGCATCCTGTCACAAGATCATGTGACAGTAGAAGGAAGAATGGTGAAATAAAGAAAGGAAAAATTAGTACATTTTCACTTAAAATCAAAATTGTAGATGTGTTTCAGTGAACTTAAAATTTTGATTCGTATTGACGTTGATGTTTTGTGTTGTAATAAATTTGTTATCGGTATTTACAGAGAGACACCGAAGAAGAATAAAACTATTATTCAAAAGCTGGGCAAAAACAAAGAAGTGTAGTACATTATTTCTCCAAAAACAAGCCTTTATATCGCATTGAAAACGAAACTTTTATACACTGTTGTATAAAAATAAATCAGACTATATCTACAGGATGGGGCATAAGTCTGGAATAAAATTAATATTTCTTCAATATTAATCAACCACTCAAAATGAGGACACTGAAACCCACCAATTGCTTTTCAATTACCTTCTTCTTCTATCAATGAGTAGTTTCTCAACCAATAACTTAACATCAAGATGCTGAAAAACATGTCATTTCTGATTGCATTCATTTTTGGGAAATAAAATTGAATATTTTTTTCCATCCCTTAGCCGCAACCCTATCCAACTTATCTTTAGAAACTTAATCGACAAAAAATATATCAATATTTAATTTTAGAAAAACAGAGATTATGGTGGGATTCCGCGTTTTCATTTTCAGTTATTGGTTGAAAAAATAGACATTAATTTTATTTCAGGATATTCCCCTGTATATCCTGGGTCTGGCCGACCCACACCTTATGGGCACGAGCCGTCACTGATAGGATTATGAGTACACACCGAATTCGTAGTTATCTCCAAAAACTTTCACTTTTTTCGAGATAGCTCAGCAACCATTAGAGATATTTGGGAACTGTTTACACCCATCCACTTATCCTTGAATAACGCAATTTTTTCGTAGTTTAAGCTACCCTGTATTTCCAACGGTTTTCGATAACCCTGTAGTCCCCCTCTATATAGTTCTAACCCTGTATATAAATATATTCATTTCATGAAACCCCTGCCAATCCATTCCCGCACGCAAATGCGTGCGGGAAAAAGGTTGAACGCGCACGCTTGTAGAAAAATGAAAATTATCATTCCATATAGATGGAACACATGTTGCAATTCATATTCATATTCTGATGAATAATTTGACTAGAGATATTTTCGATTTCCTAGTACTGTATTGATCAGAGTTCACGTCATCAAAATCGTCAATTATGAGGAGATGCAAATATCTTCACTTACGATGTATGTAATTCCGTCGTCGGTTCCAACGTCCCAAGGATACAGATTTACCGTTCTGAATTCGATCCAAGAGCAATTTCGCTGACACAGCTCCATACTGGAGATTCCAACGATCCAATCAGGTGATGGATCTATCATCGAAACGATGGACATGAGATGATGTCGATTGTCTACTCTGAATACTGCGAATGTTTTGCCGGTTATATTGGGGTAGCTTATACCTCTCGCCTTGATGATGGTCCTGATCTGGTCGCTCTGCGAAACAGATGAAAATGTTCATGTTTCGTGTTTTTTGACTAATAACAGTATGCTGTTTTTAAAATACCGAATGGTTCCAGAGAACTCCAAAATTTTGTAAAACTATAAATTTTTGAACAGAATCAAATTAAAAGAGAAAAAACACCAGTTGTTTTATTCACAGTTAGAAATATCACAAATATACAGGGTGAGTCTTCGACTCGTAGAAATATTTCAACAGTAAATTCTTGAAGTCAAAACAAACACATTTTACCTGTACCATTTTTTCCGAATCGGCTCGGTTTAAGAGATACAGGCTTTTATTATTATAATAATAATACATTTATTCTCAACAGTTTACACCCAATAACAGAGAAAAATGATCAAACAAACAAATGCGATTGAAAAACTTAATCCAGACCACATATGTGATCCTTACAATAGCATATAAAAATATATCCAATGGTGCCTCAAAATTACTACATGAAATCTTAAAAAAAAAAAAAAATATGTTATTCCCCCAATACTCGAAAAAAAAAAAATTCAACAGCATACCAATCACATCCTTATCCCAAGCGTACAAAATAAACCGAAAAAGGTCACGAACCCCCACCACGATTCTCCAAATGGCACATCAAAATCACTGATAGTTCATCGTGGTAGATATCACATCGGCCACAACAACTGTCATATAAGTTACACATGAAGTTGATAGGAGACCGTGACATAACATTTGTCGTACCAAAATCAACATAGAAGGTGTTATATTGCCTCAGACCAGGTCTAGGTACATGAATGTTAACCTTACTCAAGAGAAATGAACAATCAATCTCACCACGCAGAATCCCGTAGAGGAACTTCAGTGCGCTACGCTCACGTCTTAACTTCAATACCTCAACTCCAAGGCTCCCGGTGAGGACCGAGTGGTCAAATCCTCTCGAAGGGTACTGTCCGAAACATTTAAAATAAATATATTTCAAACACCTCCTCTGGACGGCCTCCAGGATGAGGACAGCATTATTATATAATGGACACCAGACTATAGAGGCATATTCTAATCTACTACGAATGAAAGAATAGTACAGTATTTTCATAGTATAGGGGTTTACAAAATTGTTCCAATTTCTAATAAAATAACCAGGCGTCTTAGAGGCAGAAGAGGTTATCTGACTTATGTGCCCGGAAAAGGACAATTTACCATCAAAAACAACACCCAAATCCCTATACTCATCACATTTCTCCAGAAACTGATCACCCACAGCATAGTCATAGTGAACTGGGGTTAATTTACGAGTGAATGATATAACTCGACACTTATTGATGTTCAGGCTCAAACCGTTCCTGAAACACCAAAGACTGATCATATCCAAAGCAGCCTGCAACCTCACGCAGTCATCGAGATCCCCAGTAGCAGCAAATATTTTCAGATCATCAGCAAAGAGTTGATGGAGACACTGAAGAAGCAGAGACAGATCATTAATATATAATAAAAACAGCAATGGGCCCAAATTGGAGCCTTGTGGCACTCCAGATGTGGCGAGATAAGGTAAGGACTCACAACCCCCATACTGAACATATTGATAACGATCGGAAAAGTAAGATCTAACCAACAGTAAAAACTCTGATGAGAATCCAATGTATGCAAGCTTTGAGATCAATATCTGGTGATCAATCTTTTGAAAAATTTCATTTTTTTTTAGTTCTAAAATTCTAAATTCGGGATTTAGTCAAGCGTGTCAGATTAATATGAGGGGAGATAGCTTGGATCCTGTAGAGCACCTCTACAGAAAAATAGACCTGAACCTATATAGGAATTGTCTAGGATAGCCTGTCAGAATGGTAAAGAAAAACGATCATTGTATATATGATAAGCGCTATTGTCAACATATATTATAGTCTTGTTTACAGCCATCTTTCCTATAATATTATGCTCTGGGGAAACTCCACTGATGTTGATAGGGTATTCTTAACTCAGAAAAGAATCTTGCGAATGATGTTCAATATCCATCCCAGAACCTCTTGTCGTCCGACATTTGTAGAGAGTGGGATTCTAACAGTGGCGTGTGTATACATCTTTAAGTGCCTGGTGTATTTTAAGGAGAATGAGAGGGACTTCATAAAACTTTCCAGCTTTCACAGCTATAGTACTAGAAATGGGGAACTATTCCACATTCCCAAACATAAAACAACTAGATTTGAATATTCACCAAAATATCAGTGTATCAAATTATTTAATCATTTACCAAAATGTGTTAAGTCTCTCGAACTCAAGGAGTTTAAAAGGAAGGTTAAGGCTAAACTGATTAAGGAATGTTTTTATAGTGTTGCTGATTATTATCGACAACCATTTGTATTTCAAGTCGAGTAATTTTTCTGTTTTCTTTTTGTTTTTTGACCTGTCCTATACATGTTTGTTTATATGTCTCAGAGGATCAATAAATATATTATTATTATTATTATTATGTTACGGGCAATGTGAATAATTGGGCATTGTTTATAATGCCCGGGCAATAAAAAGTGCCCAAAAGGATATGACAAAATGATAAATTATGTTGCAAATATTACATTGCCCGGTTATTATGTATAATGCTAAAAATCAGGTGGGCAATTTGAAAATTATATATTATTCATATTTCTTATGATAAATAACAAATTTTTGCATACCTGACTGACAAAGTAACAAACAAAGCATAACAAATAAAATTTCACATGCTGACAAACAAACCGGTGGGATGAAATAAGTACAAACAAAACGTGAGTCCAAATAAAACTAAAGTATTAGATATGTACGTATTTTCAAATTTATATTCACACAAAATGTCAATACGTAGCAATACAGGCCAATACAGGCTCTATTCATTAGAGCAGCTTCCACTTTGGTGACATTTCGAGTTACATAGCTTTTTTTCTTTACGACACTTGCGCTCGTCGGATTTACAGCTACCTTTACAGCCACATCGACTATAGCCTGTCTTGGATGACAATCTTGCACATTCTCTTAGTTAAATCTCTATCTGTGGAATATCTTCGCCAATCTTTTCACATAGGTTGTCCCTTTGGTGTAAATTAATCAATGTGCCCAAAGAAATAATAGCGGTATTTATAATGACCGGGCAATGTGAGAAGTTATTGTAAAGTAATTTATCAAATTGCCCGATTTTAATGGTCATTCATAATAACCAAGCATTATGAATACTGACCTAAATAATTACATTGCCCGTAACATATGTATACCCAAACATGTCATATTAACATGAATGTATGTAGTTAATTACATGTCGAAAAGTATACATTCTCTTAATTGTGACAATTCAAGCGTGATGAAAAGGTGTGGGAGGACGCCAAACTTGCAAAAAAAAACGTCACATGTACATTCTCTAGTGCGGTGGCTTTTTTTATTTTAACACTTATGATTCAAGAATGATGGAAATAATATAATCTGACAGTTTAGGCAAGCCGAAACAATAAAAATTAGCCATAGAGGTCACAAAAATCAGTTTTTTGACGTTTTTTTTACATCTCTCAAAACTTGCAGATGCTTTTCCCATCGCTGAAAGTGAATACAGAAACATTTTTTTTCTTTCTTCCATCTAATCTTCGAAATCCACTAGGTCTACAAGACACTCGAGTAAATCCCGATTTAACATCGTCGGCTCCCCAACTATACCGAATGAAATGAATTTCGGAATATAGTTTTCTATTTATTTAATAAATCTTTTCGAGTTTTCGAGTAATTTGATGTTCAAAAAATAAAACTATCTATGATATTCAGAAAATTGGGTACTTTGGCTGAGTGCAACTCTGTTTAAAAGATCCACAGATATGTAGTATCATAGATTTAGCTTAATATTCTGAAGGCAATTTTGTTTTTCCAGGGGTGGCGTAGCTCATTAAGAAAACCTAAAATGGCTATATCATTTTATGATTTTCCGAATAGGAAAAAAATGTTTTTTTGACACCAAGAATCTACTGTTAAAATATTTTTACGAGGCAAAGACTCACCCTTTATAATCCTGAGCTCAAAATACAGATTTGGACATAGGTCTGGAATAAAATTAATATTTCTTCAACTAATTACTCAAGATGAAACAGCTGAAACCAATCAATTGCTCTTTTATTTCCCCCATTTGATGGCAATAAAATCCAAATCCGATTTCCTTGGAAATATATATATCCATGTGTGGAAAACGACAATTTCGAACTGCTTGATTGATTTGTCTGTGATTTCTGACACAAAAAAAAACTGAAATTCGATATTTTGATGAATAATTTTCACATTTTAGAATAATTGTTCACGAATTCTCAACAATACAAGAAACAATTCAGTTGGTGGAATTCATGAAAGTCAAAATTTTCAATCAGAATATCGAATTTTACGTTACTTCTAAAGTTACAGAATGATCAAGCCTTGATGACTCGGGAAGTTTCCATTTTAGCTATATTATATAGTTTACTTCGTTAACCCTTTTCTTTTCAAACGATAATCGACTGACATAATATAAGAAATGTGGGATGTGATTTGAAAATCTAGAGTTTCCATGAATTGTCCTCGATGCTCTACTTATTAACATCCTGTACAGGGTGGGCAAAATTTGATGGGATTGAATGACAGCTCTGTAATTGTGAGAGATAGGGACAAATGGATGGCACGTTTGCTATCACATTTTCAAAAGGTGAATAATGGCTAAAACTGCCATGTTTTCAAGTTATAAGTGGAAACTCATCTTTTGGCTCTTTGAATTGGTGCCTCTATTTCGTCATACATTTGTTTTAGTAGAATGCAGATACGTAGTCAAAGATTTTTTTCAGTCCGCCACTTTAGGGATGAATAATAGGAACTTCCTTTTTTCAAATATAAACCCCGTTGTTTTTATACATATTCCAGCCCCATGTTCCTTTCTAATTCAGAATATACAGGGTTAGAACTATTTAGAGGCTGACTATAGAAATATCGAAAACCGTTAAAAATAAAGGGTGGCTTAAATTACAAAAAAGTAGTACACCAGTTTAATATAGGATTATGACTACACACCGAATTTCGTGTAGTTATCTCCAAAAACGAATGAGTTATGAAAGAAAATTATAATCTTTTCAATTTTTTCGAGATATCTCAGGAACCATCAGAGACATTCGGGAACTGTTTACACCCACCCACTCATTTTTGAATAACGCAAATTTTTTGTAATTTAAGCTACCCTGTATTTGTAACGGTTTTCGATATCCCTATACTATCCCTCTAAATAGTTCTAATCCTGTCCTGTATAATAGACGTCTTGTCTCTAATTGTTCATCCAATAAAAAAAACTGAAAAGCTTTATGCTTCTTCGTGGGGTCAGGTTATGAGAGACTTTGATGATCTCTTTCAATCCAGATATTTGAAAAGGTGAAAAATTTTCCAGTATGTAATGCATCACTTACAAGAGATTCTGTAAACCTGAGTTCAAATGAATATGTTCCGAAAACTTTTCAACTAGTAGATAATCCGAGAGTTAATCTATATACTAGAACCACAGCTTATTAAAACACCTTCACAAATAAAGACGGCTGTGCTAGTGCTAGTATAGGTAAATATACGAAGTAAGCATAGAAATTCCTGTTATTTCCAAATTTTATATATGAAGAAAATATGGGACTGGAATATGTAAAAAACATGGGGTTTGTAATAAAAAAATATTATAAATATTATAAAACGGAAGTGGCGGACTGAAAAAATCTTGGACTAGGTCAATGAACTATACATGAAAAAGTATCTATAGAATGTTTCATTTGTTTTTCGATATCACTGAAATGAAATAGAGGCACCATAGTCCAAAAATGAGTTTTCACTTATAACTTGAAAACAAAAGAAGATCTCTATCTTCGCATCCCTCTGGATGCGATCTTTTGAAAATCGGGGTCGAAAACGTAGTAGAAATATCCAAAAAAATGTGACATCTGGTTTTCACCATTTTTTTCATAAGAGTCTTATAAATCATAAACCGCCGACTTTTTACTCAAGATATGGTGTAGTGTTAAAATTGCCATTGAATCAGCTATCTAACGGAGAAGGAATACACAAGGTGTGGTCCTTTGAAATAAGAAAGTAGTAGGCTGTTTCCGGTATAAGCGAAAGCTGCAGAGGTCTGAAAATATTTAGGAAGGAGGTTCATAGTCAAAAACCCCAACGTGTAAATTTTCAGCACAAAATTAAGATTAAACCTCTATAAAATTCTAATAGGCCATCCACCTGGGACACCCTGTAGAGAATCATACATAGCATTATTGAAGCCACCAGCTGCTTTCTCATATCAAATATTTTTTCAATTTCATCTGAGATTTTCCAATATTAAGTATTAGTTGTATTCAGGTGAACCCCTGCCAATTTTCATTCTCCCGCACCAATTTATTACCCAATTCAGAGTTCTAACCATAAAACACCGATATTGCACTTTGGAACGCAGCCCTTCTACTCCTTTGTCTCCCGCCAGGAAATTACTGCCGACCGACGCGACGTAGGGGAATGACTGAAATCGAAAAAATTTCGGTACGAGGAGTTGGAAATGGTGCATTTCCATAATTATAGCAGGAGAACCAGCGAGAGAAAAATCAAAGAGTTTCATTCGACATTTTTGCGGAACTAATTTCTGCAGCAAGAAGGCAATTTAGATGGAGAAAATTGTTTTTTAAAAACTCTCCGGTCCTTTCGAAGGGCTGTGAGATACGATAAAAGAATTTGGATAGTGAAAAAGTGTGAGTTTCTTTGATGAGTCTAAGGAAAAGTCGGAATGTTTGAGTAACATGACAGTATTACTACAATTTGAAATGATGTGGATTTAAATGTGTCATATACTCCGTTGAAATGCATATTTCTGCCTTAGCATACATATCACGAAAATTTAAAGCCGTACATAGAGAATTATACGAAAAAGGAGAGGTCTGTAAAAATGCAATCGTTCAATACTAGAATAATTTGATTAGAGGTGATGACTTATTCAATATTCAACATATTTTATTTGCCCCACATATTTTTAAGTATGATGCGCATATCTTATCGGTAACGAGCATATACAATCTATACCAATATTGACGACCCGCGTTTTAGGCTATAGGAAAAAGTGAAGCCAATTTGTTGTCATGAATTCACTTACGTATACTCCATTCGCTTTTATTTTAGCACTCGGTTGGCCATAAAATAATTTTCTCAAGTTTTCATGAAACGTCGTTAATATCAACACTATGTTACTACAACTTATATCTTTTCTAATATTCATTGATATTAATACCAGAGTCTCTGATTAATACTACCAGAATATCGAAAGTTATTGTAATAAAGCAAAGACAGAGTATCAGGAAGTGCTATTTAGAATTGAGGGCTCATTCGAATAGTAACTCTGATATTCTGAAATTTTCAATGAATCTAAACGACTTTTATTTTAACTGCACAATCAGGAATATTGTGAATGAAGAGGATGACAAATAATTTCCTCTTGCCTCATGATATCCATTGATGCAAGATGATTTTTGTTGAAGAATTCTTTGGGATGATTTGTAGAAACGGATTATGTAGAACGGACCACATAGCGATGATTTAAAACCCCAAAAATTTACGACAAGTGTCATAAACCCACATTTTCTATACTATACAGAGTGGAATGTGTCAAATTTCCATGGCCAACCGAGTGCTAAAATAAAGGTGAATGGAGTATATGCAAGCGCGAATTACAAATGCGAAAATGACAATCAAAATATTTGTCAGTTTGTTTTTATCTTTGATGTTTAATCATTGAATGAATTCGAATGATGGATTATTTCAAATTCTTCGGAAAATTAAATCAATCAAGAAAGTATCCGTTGGTTTTCAATTTCCAGATGAATCATAACGAAAAGAGATGAAATCAAATATGTGCATAAAAATTAATTACCTAATACTATGATTTGTAAAATAATAAGTGCCGAATAAGAAAGGTATTGCCAATACTCAGTGAACTCGGGGGTGACACAATAACAAGTTGGTTTTATATTTTGAGTTTATAATAACAGTAGGGAGCATAAGACCTTGAATTGAAAATCGGAGAGGTACTCGCATATGGCCGACTCTTGTTTCCATATTATAATATATTGTAAATATATTCATTATTGAGCATGTAGAACACTTACCTGCGAAATGTTCTAACAACAACCTTTTCAATTAGCACATAGAATCTATTTTCTACTAGTGGTACGAGTATAGTTAATTTTGAAGTAGTCACAACTAGATGCTGGTTATTTCCTCACTTTTCTAGCATATTTCCGGAATGGAAGTGAACTTCAAAGACTCAAAGTCTCTTATAACCTGACGCAGCATAGAAGTATAAAGCCTATTACCATTAATTTTATTATCAATGAAAATAACCTGCCAACTTGACCGAACTAGTTTTTCAGTTTTTTTATTGGACGAGCGATTCGATGCATGGACCTTTAATACATATTCTGAATCAGAAAAAAAATGAAACAGAAAAATGTAAAAAAAACATTCTTAGCTCTTAAGATTACATAGCTGCCATTCAATAACATCAAATTTTGACCATCTTGTCCCAAATTGCTTGATTTTGGCTGTTTCCGTAATGGATTAGTGAAAACGTCCTAGGTTCGATTTTAGTGAAAAGTTCAATAGTACAAACGGCTTCACGATTCCTCATTTGTCTTGAAGATATATCAAAATTTTGATATTTTGTCCATTTCGAAATGTCTTCTATATTTTCGAAAATATTTGAAAACTCCTTGAAGGTAGACACCCGTGAAATCCTCATATTTGAAAACGATAGAAACTTTCTACAAGCATACGACACTTTTGCACTGAGGACAAAACAACTTCGTTATTTGAAATTCGATTGCATCCTTTTGTTTGATTTCATGTCATACAAAAAATTTGCTTTTCAAAAATATATATATTTCGATATATTACTTACATCTTCAAGGCAATATCAGCATAATAATCATCAACTGTTTGGAATCTCATATATCATTCTTTGAATGAAGTGGAGATAGAAAACTCCAATACATTATAAAAGTGAAGGTCATAAAATGAGATGAATTTCCATAAATGTTTTGCTCTAGATTATTTCCAAAAAGAAGCCTTGCCATAGGTATCGGCAACTTTCATATCAAAATAATTTATTCGGGAATCAGTGAATCAGAAAGCATGGTCCAATTGCCTGGCCAGCAAAATTACCAGACCTTTTTCGTATGGGGATATGTTAAAAATGAAACTTTCAAGACAATCAGGACCATCAGAGACGTTGTACATTTTCCTTGAGTAAGGAAGTTATATATCGACTATACAGGGTGTTTTCAACGGTGAGGCTTTTTTTGACATAAAGTAGAACTCTTCAGAATAAGTCGTTTAACCAAAAATTGTCTAAATAAAATATTCAAGATGGCTGAGATACAACCCTTAGAAGTTCGACAAAATTTCATTGAATTTCAAGTACGAGACTGTGAAAGGTGTATCCGGCATCGCAAAAAGTGAACAAAACATAAACATATGGCTGGACAATGAATGGTTTAGTACCAAGTTCATCGGATTAGATGCTTCAGGTCACTTTTGAGAGCATCATAATTGTTGTATCGTGCAATTTAGGGTGAAAAAAAAGTGTAGAAAATTGAGCCAGTTTCTTGAAAGTGCTTATGTTAGTTATGTTGAAAAAGCGCCTTGATGTGCCATTTCATCCCATTTTCACGACGATTGTTGGAATGTTCGAACAAGAAGTTTGTGATGCCATTGTCGAAAAATTCGTGAATAATTCAGACGAAATTTTTTGGTGAGATTTTGAAGAATTCTTCTATTTTTTATACGGGTGTCCTAAGTCTCTTCTGTATTTTGGTATCGAAATGAGCCATTTCGTAAAATCGTGTCAGTTACCAAAAAATAATGAGAACAATTCGCCAATCCTAAGTTTCCATTTTCATTACCACGTAAATATCGAAAGAGCCGATATCCTAAACGAAACCACATGGTCGAATCAGGAGATAAGTTTTTTCCACTGCTTGGCTATAATTCAGCTAACAAACGGTCTAGGGTCGTATTAGGATCTATTTCAGACATTTTCAATTTTTTTGTCAACTTTGTCATTTTGAAAATTTTATATAGGTGATTTTTGGTGAAACGCTTCATTTTGACCAGTTCTGCATGTAGAAAGAAAAACCTCACCTTCAAATACATCCTGTATATATACTATTTTCGAGAAGCTTATTTTTTATAACATGAGATCTAAAGGATATACTATCCCTTTTTAAAATACAGAAGTTATTTTTTTCTACCCTTAGTACAAGAAATAAAATAAAATCAAATATTTCACTATTGACTAAAGTACTTTTCGTATTCCCAGTGAAAAAGTGCCCATAGAAAGTTTTAACCGTTTTTAGATATCTTCGAAAATAAAAAAATTATGGCACACTCTCCAAATCGACAAAATATCAAAATTTGGTTATATAGACAAAAAAAAATATCGTGAAGCGGTTTCCACTAATGAACTTTTCACGAAAATCGAGACCAGGACTCCTTTCAACGTTTTCACGCATCTAGTCTGGAAGTACCAGAAACAGCCAAAATCAAGGGAATACCCTGTACAGCTTTCTTTAGTCCTTTGATGGATACACCAAATGAGTGCTCAGTCTGAGAAAGCTCAAATAGATTTTGAATCAAACGCATTTTTAAGGATTCGAATAAAAGGCCGCAAAGAGCTAGTCATCAATCGGGTAGTGAGAAAATTCGATGGGCTGCCTTGCACTACGTAATTTCAGCCATCAATTCAAAAGTGGGCATCTATCTTTCCATTCTTTTCCTCTGGCCCGTTTCAGTCTTTCACTTCAACTCTGGACTGTAGATTCACTCCCAAGAGTATCCGGATTGAATTCCAATATCCACTAATTACTATTTCAGGAGCTGAGAATGGATACTCAACGGAGAAGCGGAAAAAGCCGGAGTCAAACCATTCCGAGTTTTCATCTCGCTAATGAAATGTTCTGCGAATTCGCTCTACGGATGAATGGAAAAATTTATTTCTTGCGCAGGAAAAGTTTTCCGTTCCATAGTAGGGAGTAAAATATGTGATAATTTCATCTTTGGAACGAGAGTATCGGCGGTCCCCAAAAACTTCGACTCACCTTCTTCGATATCGAAATGATATAGTCGAACTCCTATAACTACGTTTCATGTCGGTATTCTATAAGGACGCCTTATTCATACAAATTACACCTACCTTCGCCTTGAGTTCACTCTCCAACATCCTCGTATTTCCATTTTCCGCCAGCTGCCTCAGCCCCTCGCTGGCGACGTCCCCGTACCTCCAAAAGGTATAATTAACGGTATGTGAGGCTCCTATAATGTCACTGAACCGTGTTAGTCATCCGTTTGGAGGGAAGTCTTTAGGATGAGTGTTCCTCGACCACAGTCCTTCGAATGTGACCTGCGATGATAAAAAAGTTTACTTCCCCTGGTTTTTCAGTTTGTAAATATACAGGGTGTATCATTAATGCATGGATATGTCATTTCGGGGGAACATAGTGATAAGCTTGAGGTGGAGTATGGTGTGCCTCAGTGGACGGTGCTTTATCCACTGCTATTTGTTATTTACATTGATGGGATCATGTCAGTTATCTCCGAAGGAGATGTATATTGATTTGCAGATGATCTGGGATAATAATCAGTGTGAAAAATTGGGAATCAACAACAAAGGCCGAAAAGGCCATGCAGAAAATTAAACAGTGGCTTGATGGTAGTTTACTTTCCTTGAACGTGAATAAAAGCAAATTTATTGCTTTTTCACTCTCATTTACCAACCTTTCAATCCTTAAGAATCCACGAACCAGAGTGCCTTAATTTTACACTCAAATGTAAATGTACCAAAACAATAGAAAGAAAAACCAGCCTCAAATATCTCGGTATCTTGATTGATGAACAGGTAATTGCCGTTTGCTGATAAAATAAGAAAATTAATTTTTAAATTTTATGAGTTGAGAAATGTAGTGAATCTAAAGACCTTAAAAACAATTTACCATGCATTAGGAGAATCTCTTCTTAATTACGAAATCGTTGTTTGGGGTGCTGCGGGGGTGACTTTTTTAGAAAAATTGCAAATTGCTCAAAAATGGTTGATAAAAGTAATGTTATTTAAAGATAAATATTACCCATCAGTCTTGGTTTACAAAGATAGTAATTTAATGTCAATAAAGCAACTTTACTATAAGGGAGTAATAAGATACATGTTGAAGTATCAAGATTACAAAGTGAATATATCTCATGGACAAAACACTAAATAAAACAACAAATCAATAAGTGGATTATAGACACTAATTTTCAAATTACTTACCAAATATAGAGTCAATGGATAGAATTTTGTTTGCTTTTTGGTTCTAGATTTTTTAATTGGGGAAAAGGGGTGTTTCTTTTTCTCTTTGGTCTTATTTTTGGGTAAATTTTGCTTTGGGGACTAAATGACTAAGAGAAACATGAGAGGAAACATTGACCTTGAATAGAGAATGTATATTTTTTGTTAATTACTTTAAGCGCACACACACACACAGTATTAATATACCATAGTGCGCCAAACTTTTAGCAGTAGGGATAGTGTTATTAATTTTATATTCTTTGTTTTGTTAACATTATTTTGTTGTGTTTTTTTTGTGCTATTATGAGGTATTTGAAAGTTGTAATTTAATTTGTAGTACTGTTACTATTGCTGAATAAATAAATAATAATAATAAATAAATAAATAATAATATATATAATCTAAAGCTCAAAATATGAAGTCTCAATTCAAATCACTTAGATGATATGTGTTTCCTCTCCACTTGGAGAGGAAACTTTACAGGAAGTTTCATTTGAAAATGTTCAAATAATGTTTGTCCAGTGAGGTTATTTAGGTTTGATTACATTTTGAAGTGTATACATTCTCTTAATCTGACACTTTAAGCGTGACGAAAATCTGAAGAATTTAACATTCTTGTAATAATCTGTTAATTCCTTCAGGAGATACCCATTCCCAAACACTGCATCATATGCATTTCATCTTCGGCATATTATTCTACAATCTACAACTGATGTAACGTATTCAAACTTTAGCCAAAGATGATAACGAACATTAACTCTCCTCAAGCTACTGCATATTATGATATACTAATCTCTTGTATTTTCTATGAAAATATCTTAATTTGGTTTGCCTTCAATGAGATTGTATAAACTTCAATTATGTTCGTCACATATTTTCCGGAGAGATTTGACATTGTGATAAAATTCGTAATAACAGAAACTTTTACGTAGAACGGGCAACATAGCGTTGATTTAAAACCCAAAAATGTTTTGACAAGCTTCATAATCCCTCATTTTCGTAATATGCAGAGTGAAATGTGTCAAATTTCCATGGCAAACCGAGTGCTAAAATAAAAGTGAATGGAGTATATAGGGTGATTCAGAACTCGAGGCCGAAAATTGATTAACGTATATAGGCTGCTACTCTTGATAAAAAAAGTAAAATAAAATTTTTGGTTATTGCCTTTTTTCCGAGATATAAGTGTTCAACATTTCTGCATGTCATCGATTTTAAACTTTAATAGCTGATAAAAATACAGAAAAATTTAAATCAAAGGTTTTGCCTATTCTGAGTGGATTCGACTGCATTTAATTCGTTCCATTAATTGTTCCTTATCATTAATTTCCACTGCGTTAACTTGTTGCTTCAAATGTCCCCAAACAAAATAATCCAAAGGATTCAAATCAGGTGATCTCGCTGGCCATAGCACCTGACCACGCCGACCAATCCAATTGAAATTTTGTTTTAACCAGGCGACAACATTTCGTCCAACATGCGGTAGTGCGCCATCGTGCTGATAAACCACATAACATTGTATACCAAATCCACAGGAAAATCTTCTAGCAAATTACCGAGATTGTTTTCCAAAAACTGCAAGTACCGACAAGCTTTTAATGCGTTGCAATCACAAAAACCGTCCCCAAAAATAGTTTAACAGAAGGACTAAACCAGCAAATCAACTTTTGAATTGGCAAACAATAAGTGTTCTGTCACCAGGTGACATTCATCGCATTTATTTCTAGGCTTACTGTAATTTATACAATTTAATTGGTTGCATACAGCATTAATATCCAAAAACTCGGAAACGAAGCCTCATCGGCTAAAAACCATTTTCACGTTTAATCAAGAATATCAGTTTCTATATGTCCCTTAATTTTTCGTCTCGAGTTTCGAATCACCCTGTATATGAAAATCTGACACGATCGAGTATGTATTTGGGAATTCAAATGTAGATTGCAGCGACATGGTGATGACAGTTTGAAGTAAAAAGGTAATGCAGTCATGCTCATTTTTGAAGGGGATTTTGAGATTTTCTTCAAATAAATCTTTTTTTCTCAGTTTATTGTTGTTTTTTCTCAATTTTGAAGATTGGTTGTAGAAACTGGATTCAAGTGTGTTAATTATTATCAATTTCAGGTCAATAAATGTCATGGAGTATTAGTAATTATGAAAAAAAAATCTGAATCAGCTGATAAAAGAGCTAGAGCAATATTTTTTGAATCCGGAAATTGATCATACGGAGAGCCACAACTATGATATCTTGCCTACTCCATTATATAAAATGGCTAAAATTGCAACATTGATGCTAAGAAAACTTGTCCGAGTTGAACAAGAAATAGAAATAATTTTCTAAATGAATTTTGTGTGAATGTTATCGAAATTCATATATATATCAACTTACTAGGTGGAAAAAGTCCTCTCTGGGGTAAACAGATTTGTTTTTTGTGTAAATCCTTTCATTTTGAGGTTATAAATCCAGGTTAGTTAATTCTCTTTCTAGTCTTCGTAACCAATTTGAAATGTACAGAAACTTTACCATTCTATAAGGACGAAAAACATATGTCCTTAAACATTGACTAAACGTTCGTTTCATCGTGGAAAATAGAAAAAACTGACATCTTCACAAGAAAGTCCAAATCAAAGATTTGCTCAAAGGATCCAAATTATGAAAACTTCTCAAAGCTTTCCCCATTATCTTGAGATACATTGAGATAGTTTCAACAGATTAGGATATATTTTTTATGAAAACTCTTATTGAATCACCAATATATTCTTCGTTCTCCGATGTAAACAAAAAAAGTGCATTAACTTTTAATTCACAAAAATTGACACTAGAGGGAGTATCGCTTTTTTGGAATTCCCAATAGGTACAAGGACCGCTATGACCTTGTGTCACGTCTGAATCATTTCTTTCAAATTCTCTAAATATTTATTGTTACAATCTACAATATCAATTGCCTGATTGAGTGATTTGTTCTTCAATTTTGAGGATTTACGTTTCTGTCCAGGGAGTTGTTTTTACTTGGAATCGCCACGTCAAAAAGCAAAGCTCTATTTCCATCCTTACACACTAAACTAGAGTGAGGTCTGGTCTTTGGAGTGTAATTACTCGATCTTCAAGAACGTTGTGATTCCAATAGACATAAATAAAAGTGGAATGTGAAGTTCGTGTGTAAATTTCTAGTTTTTAAACAGCGCAGGATGCATGAGCTCAATAAAAATAGTGAATGTAAAGTAGCCAAGTTTGGAACGTAAAAATACGTAATTCCAATAAATCGGAGCACTCAACATCATCCCCATTACTCCATCATATTTGTCAATTTAAAATTTTGCAGTGTCCGATCCTTCTCCGTCAACGATTCTTCCGTCTTTAATTGGTCTTTTGCTTTTACCGTCGTCATATTTTTAACCATTGAATAGTTCTTTGAAACTTTTTGTTCCGACATCTTGGAGGGATTTTCGTAACATACTTACGTCCAGTTTCATAATCGAATTCAACGTCACTTTAAGCTTAAAGCTTCCTTTACTGTCATTTTTAGTAGGGTTAAAGGAAGCTTTAAAATTAAAGCGACTTTAGGTTTGATTATGAAACCGGCCGTTAGATTTGGTTTCTTCGTAAATGTATTTTCGAGCTTATGTATCACAATATCTTTGTGGAAAGAATTTCCCACAATCCACAATATTTTCATAAATGGAACACACCAGAAGCAATAATTTAGAATCTAGTGAACAAAACACTTTTAACCAACTACTACGGTCTGTATTGCAGCTCTGACCGATTGATCTAATTCAATTATTTCGCAGGATTGATAACATCCAAAATGGCTGCATCTGAAGCACTGTGAAACTCAACGCTATAATAATAATAATAATAATATTATTATTATTATTATTCCCCTCACCCAATATATTGGGTGAGCACTGGCTCACCCAAGCGGGGTTAGTTAGAAAGCGCATGAAGTGGACAACGTCCATGAATGAAACTATAGTGCGCATATATAACTCCATCACGGGACTAGGGCAGAACACGAACAACTATAGGAAAAGGCTCCATGAGGAATTCTGCAACGCATACCCAAATCTCAATGTCACTGAACAACGAGTGGCAGACCAGTACCCCGTAATTCTGAGAAATGAACTAATACCAACGGCCCGAATCGACGCAATTAAACGAGAACTTCAGCGTCCGCCTGCAATAGAGAATAACACCAACACCTCTGATGAAATTCACATGCCTGGGCAACAACAGGCAGAAGAAACTGATACTGAAAGTCCATCTTGCAACGCAAGTGAGCCTGAACACCAGGACGATAGGGAAGAGCTCCACCGACAAGTTGACTCTGACATGAGGAGATACTTTGCCGAACTGGAAGGAACAGATCCTCTTCATCGAGTAGCACCTCCACGGCTCAATACATCCAAGAAACTGTCACTTATAATCGACATCTTGAATAAGGACGTTTTACCTGAATACCTACAGAACGGAAGTTCATTGGAATATCTGTTTTTCACTGTGCAGCGCTAACGACAGCGAAAACCATGGGGGCAAAAATTCACCAAACGAACAATGATGGTCCAAAATTACACAAATTACACGCGCCAGCATGGCAGAAACGTCTTCAACACAAAACAGAAAGGCTAAGAAGAGACATTGGACGACTGACGGAGTACTTGAACGGAAATCGAGGAAGAAAGGTTGTGAAAGCTGCCAAAGAGATCATGGATAGAAACAGGACACACACAGAACGAGAGACGGAAAATGCTACAGCTCACCATTGCCTCGATACTCTGAAGCAAAAATTAAGTCTGTATGCAGAACGCCTGAGGAGATATAAAAGCAATTATAGCCGGAAAAGAGACAATAATTCATTCGAAAAGTCGGAAGAATCTTTCTACCGGTCACTCACATCGTCGGATGGAGAAAATGGAAAGTTACCACCAAAGGAAGCCATTGAACAATTCTGGACCGAACAATTATCAACGAAACCTCACTTCAATGGAGATACCGGATGGATTGAAGATGAAAAATCTGAAGCTATAAAATATGAGCCGATGCAGCATGACATGATCACAATTGAAGAAGTAAAATCAGCTATCAGAGGACTGCACAACTGGAAAGCACCTGGGCCTGATGGATTACAGAACTTCTGGATCAAGAAACTTTGGATCATACATGACAAATTGACCTCCGCAATAAATGATGTCATTGAAAATCCTGAAAGAATGCCAGTATTCCTTACACATGGCACAACATACTTGTTACCTAAAGACCAAAGGAATACAGAAGACCCATCCAAGTACCGACCAATCACATGTCTTCCAACGATGTACAAATTAATCACATCGTGCATTTCAAACCGAATTCACAACCATTGCGAAAGGAATAACATCATCGCATTGCAACAGAAAGGATGCACCAAAGACAGCCGAGGGTGCAAAGAACAACTAATAATAGATTCAGTTATCTGCAATCAAGCGTTCTCCAAGCGAAGGAATCTTTACGCTGCGTACATAGACTACAAAAAAGCATTCGATTCTATACCTCACGAATGGCTCTTGACGATCTTGAAGATTTACAAGGTGGATCCCAATATTGTTAAGTTCCTGAAAAACGCCATGTCAACCTGGCGTACTAGTTTTCAAATGAAAGCAGCAGATTGCTCCATTACAACAGGACCTATTCCAATAAGACGCGGAATTTTCCAAGGAGACTCGCTGAGCCCTCTGTGGTTCTGCATGGCCCTGAATCCCTTGTCTCATAGATTGAATTCTACGGACTACGGATTTTCCATCAAGAGCGGCAGTAGAACTATGATTAAACTGAATCATCTCCTTTACATGGACGACTTGAAACTCTTCGCATCTACCAAAAAACAAATGCAACTGATGCTGAAAATGGTGGAAGGATTCTCGGAAGACATCAAAATGAAGTTTGGACTAGAAAAATGTCGACTGCTTAACATAACGAGAGGGAAAATAGAAGATGGTACGTTCAAACTCAAGGAAAGTGCAGAAATTGAAGCATTAAAGGAAGGAGACACATACAAGTATCTAGGCATAAAACAGACAAGAAAAATCAATCATACCCAGATGAAGAAAGAATTAACGGAGGAGTTCACCCGAAGATTGAGGACGATAATGAGAACTGGTCTTAACAGCAAGAATCTGATAAAAGCGATTAACACCTACGCTTGCTCGGCGCTGAGCTATTCATTTGGTATTATCTCTTGGACGACCACCGATTTAGCAGCTTTACAGAGAAAAATAAGGACGATGCTGACTAAACACAATAAACATCACCCCAAAAGCTCAATAGAACGGACAGAGCTGCCACGACATCTTGGGGGTAGAGGAATTGTTTATTTGTCCAACCGTATGTCCCAGGAAATTGAAGGACTTCGAAAATATTTCTTGAGCAAGGCAGCTTCGTCAGAACTCCATCGAGTAGTTTGTGTTGCTGATAGTTCTACTCCATTAAAGCTACAACAGGATCACTTGGAAACCGTCGAACACTCTGCAGAAAGTAAAATGCAGAAACTGATTGGCAAACCTTTGCATGGGAGGCACCAGAACGAGGTCAACCATGATTACGTCGACATATCTGCGTCGAACTACTGGTTGACTTCCGGAAGGTTGTTTCCTGAGACAGAGGGCTTCATGCTCGCCATCCAGGATCAGGTGATTCCAACAAGAAATTACATGAAGTACATCGCCAAGGATGCCTCAGTGGCGGTCGATAGCTGTCGTTATGGCTGTGCGACACATGAAACTATCCAGCACATCACCGGGGGATGTCAGAAGTTCGCGGGCACGGAGTACAAAAATAGACATGATGCTGTTGCCAAGATTCTTCACCAAGAATTGGCACTAAAACACCAACTTCTAAGTTCGAAAAAGGTTCCTTATTACAATTACCATCCGGATGCTGTGCTGGAAAACGAACATCACAAGCTCTACTGGGATCGCACGGTTCTCACAGACCGAAAAATAACCCACAATAGACCAGACCTCATATTGCTCAATAAGGATGAGGACAGAGAACTATTCATCGACGTGGCAATTCCAAATAATAACAATCTTCTAGATAGACACACTGAAAAAATTTCAAAATACAGAGATCTCGAGGAACAGACCAGAAGACAGTGGAAGCTGAAAGATATCAACATCATCCCTATTGTCATTTCATCTACAGGCCTGATACCGAAGAAACTACTAGAGAACTTGAGGAAACTTCAGTTGGACGAAAATATCTATAGAGTCATGCAGAAGGAGGTACTGCTCGGAACGGCGAGAACTGTACGCAAGTACATGGGGAATGCAGAGGAACACCGTCTGCTCCGACAGGAAGTGCGGGTGGAGCAGGAATCCAACCTACAGCAGGGAGGCGAGGAGCGACCCGGACCCGACCACCACCACGAGCCCGAAAACCTGGAAAGGGCTCCAACAGAGCTTAATCCTTTTGATATCTGAGATATCTGGGATAAGTGAATTTTCCTCTGGAGAGGAGTGTGAAAGCCGCAAGGCTAAAGTCATAATAATGTTTATTGACCCAAAATAACAAGAAAATACAAATAAATCCACCAATACACAATCGTCAACAAACATTCAAAGACCACAAAAGTGCCAAGCACTTGTCTGTGGTAATAACTTTACTTATCTACATACGCATTTATGCACATATGGAGGTGAGTTTACTTTATTCTTTCTAATCACAATCTACTGCTGAAGGTAAGTAATTACTAGAAACCAAAAGTCCATAATAACTAAATAAAATTATTTCTATTCCAGAAGGAAACCCAAAAGTTCCAGTGTTGTTGTTCTATCCAGTGTCTTATCTGCCTGTTGTAGTTGGAATGAGACCGAATGTCCCTCAAATGCTCTGGAAGCCTGTTGTACAGAAGTGGGGCGAGGTAGGTAAATGTTCTAAGAGTACTCGTTCTATTTAATTTAGGCAGGTTTATGTGCTTATTTCTTAATTTTCTGCCTTTCTCAGGTACAGGTGTAGAAGCTGATATGTGCTGATATGTGAGGAGGGTCCTTGCATATAGTTGCTGGTAGTAAGCAATTTCGCAGTCCTGAATAGATCTTCCGTTGGATGAGTAATAGGTTTCTTGTAAATAATCTTCAATATCCATTTCTGCATTTTTTCTATTCTTGCATAGTGGCAGTTGGCCATTCCACCCCATGCTAGTATTCCATAGTTTAAGTGTGATTCTATCAATGCACGATACACGGTCCCAATTTTGAAAAAACTTTGTTGCATCAATATTTCCGTATTTGAAACACACCTGAAGCAATTTAAAATCCAACAGAATAAAACACCCTTAACCCAACTAAACGCATTTGGTAGGTATTGCAGCAGTGACCGATTGAGCCGTTTCAAGGTTTTTGCAGGATTGCCAATATCAAAAACAGCATCTGAAGCACTGTGAAACTCAACTTTACACGATTCCAATTTTAAAAAAACCTTATTGTTTCAATATTTCTGTATATAGTAGGTCTATGTCGTTTTTCCCGGGTTTCCCCTTTTCATTATGTGAACCATTAATATTGTGCTATCCGAACTGAATTAACTTGTTAAAAAATGGGGAAAGCGTGTATCCTTGAAGTTAGCACCCACTTTTTCGAAAATAAAAAAAATTTTGTTCGCATTCGTTAGTAACTCGTTAGTAACTATTTGTAACACCAAAGTTTTCGTTTGTACCTCAAAGGTAATAGTAGAAAAACACCGCATTCCGCTGGGTGCTAACTCCACGGGCACCCACTGTTAAAATAATGTATAGTTGGAAAGTTCATCATTAGTAACTATTTGTAACACAAAAATTTTTGTTTGTAACCTAACCTATAACGGGAAAATTACACCCTCAAAATGCGAAGTTAGCACCCACTGTACGAATTTTTAACAGTTTATAAAGCAAGTAAAATACGGTTTTCACAATTATTTATTTTCCTGCCTTCTTTTGACAATCAATCAAAAAAAATTACAACTATTTTCCCAGACTACTTTTTGAATACATAAAAATATCATTAACATCAAGTGATCAAATGAACCATAAAAATGTGTCATCGAAATGGCTTCAACATTCTCCACCAACCGGAATGAATGATTGTCTTAACCATCAGAATTTTCTTTGGTGGTCAGCACACAAAGCTTGCTTACTGGCCTAGTGAACTCCCCATTCTTTGTCAAAATGGAGACGACTCTTATTATGCCATCTCTACCAGGATGCAGCCTCAAAACTTTTCCTAACATCCAATCGTTTCGTGGTGCCTTTTCATTCACTACCAAAACGATATCTCCAACTTTGATGGGTTCAGGTTTGAAAAACCATTTCTCCCTTTTCAGAAGCGTAGGTCTATATTCTAGAATCCAACGTTTCCAGAAGGAATCTGCAAGAGCTTGAGCAAATCTCCATTGTTTCCTACAGTCAAGATCTCCAGTGAATTCTCCGATATTCTTAACGTTTCCGGGCCTCAATAATAAGAAATGGTTAGGTGTTATCGATTCTAGTTCGTCTGGGTCAATGGGAACATGAGTCAGTGGTCTTGAATTGAGTGTATACTCGGCTTCTGCTAATAAAGTTGATAAAACTTCTTCTTTGGGATTTCTTGACTTCAATACAATTTTAAGAGAAGTTTTTATGGAACGAACCATTCGCTCCCATATACCACCCATATGCGGAGCTGCTGGAGGATTGAACTTCCAGCGAATGCCTTCAGTAGAGAGTTGATTTGATATTTCTACGTGATCGCAGTTCTTTTCAACATAATCTTTCAGCTCCCTATCTGCACCAACAAAATTAGTACCATTATCACTTCTGAATTCTATTGGTTGAGCTCTTCTCGCCATAAATCGTCGGATAGCCAAAATTGTTGAGGATGTATCCAGAGATGCTGCTATTTCAATATGGACAGCTCTTATACTGAGACATGTGAAAAGCACACCATACCGTTTTTCCACTCTCCTTCCTATTGAAACCGTCATAGGTCCGAAAAAATCCACTCCTGCATAAGAAAATGGATAAACAAAAGGTTGTAATCTATGTTCTGGCAAGTAACCCATCATAGGAACTTTTGGTATACATTTATATCTCTTACAACCTTGACAATTTCTAAAACATTTTTTAACGGCAGCCCGTGCATGTAAAATCCAAAATTGCGATCTTAAATTGTTTAACACCGTTTCAACTCCTATATGGTTAGCTCTTTCATGATAGTGTTGTATAATCAATTCGGTTATTTTATGTTTAGGATCAAGAATTATTGGGTTCCTAAAATTTTCTCGTAGGCCTAATTGTTCTCTGAAGAAAAAACGTCCGTTCATCCTTAGCAAATTATTTTCATCTATAAATGGACAGAGTTTGAATAGCTTATTATTTTGCGTAATGTTTTTCTTTGTCTTGAGGTTAGCTAATTCAACTCCAAAGCAATCTAGTTGTACCTTTTGTATTAAAAGATTAAAAGCTTCATCTAAAAAACGATCTTCGAGAGTTATATCCCTAAGTCTTTCTTTGTTTCGTAATTTCAAGATATGAGTTGCTAATAAAACCCAGGCAGTACTTCGAAGTAGTCGCACCCACTTAGAAAATCTGCACTCATCCGGTACAGCTACAAATCTATTTTCAACTGAGTCATCTACTACAACACAGTTGATTTCAATGGACACATTTGGTTCTGGAGGCCATTCTTCAGCAGGCATTTCTAGGAATTTTGGACCTGATAACCAAATCGAGAAATCAAAGTTTCGACTTTCCTTAGTTGCCATATCAGCAACGTTAAGCTCAGAAGGTACCCAATGCCACTGCGATATTTCTGAGTTCTCATGTATTTCTCCTAATCTATTAGCAACAAAAACAGGGAATCTTCGACTTACTGATCTTATTTGCTGTAAGACCACTAATGAATCTGTCCAATAATATATATTGCGGACAGAGTATTCTATTTCCTCTATAATGGACTTAGCTAATCTTATACCTAAAACAGCTGCTTGAAGTTCTAATTTTGGAATTGTTTGTTGTTTAATCGGTGCTACCTTGAATTTGCAAGAAACAAAACTAGTCGATACGTTGTCACTATATTCGGTTCTCAGATAAGCAACGGCAGAGTAAGCTTTATCACTTGAATCGCAGAATAAGTGGAAATCCATTTGCAGGGATAATGAAGGAAATGAAGGAAAGTATGGTCGTCTAATTTTGATTGGCACAAAGGAATTTAATTCATGAATCCATTTCTTCCAAAAATGAAAAAGATCCTCCGGAATTTCTATATCCCATTCTATACCGATTTTCCAAATATTCTGAATCAAAATTCGAGCTTTCACCATAAAACAACTCAAAAATCCTAAAGGGTCGAAAACGGACATAACCAGCCTTAAAACTTCTCGTTTTGTTGGAATCTTTTTCCCATTATACAATTCTTCAGGCAATTTTTTAAAATTGAAATTGAAAACAAACTCGTCTGTTTGAGGAGACCAGTTGAGTCCTAAAACGCGTTCTATCTTTTCAGAATCAATTTCTTTAGAGGAAGAATCAGTTTTCAAATTTTCTGGTATTGTTTTTAAAACCTTTTGAGAGTTACTTATCCATTTCGTTATTTCGAAGCCACCTTTCTTATGGACTAGGATAACATTTCTCACCAACTGAATTGCTTCATCTTCAGAGTCACAAGAATCCAGATAGTCGTCTACGTAGTGTTGTCGCTTGATAGCTCTTCCTATGTTTGTGAACTCCTGCTCACATAAATCTGCATTTTTATTTTTTATGAATTGAGCCTTAGATGGAGAGGAGATCGCACCAAAAATCATGACATTCATCTGATACACCGATGGCTTGCCTACTCGATCCCTTCCTCGCCAAAAAAATCGTTGACTGCACCTGTCCTCTTGCCGAATGACGACTTGATGGAACATTTCCGCGATATCAGCACTAAACGCTATTTTTCCTTGTCGAAACCGCCACAGAACTGAAACTACAGATGGAACGAAATCTGGTCCCTGAAAGAGGAAATCGTTGAGACTGTAACCAAAACTTTTAGCTGCAGCATCAAGGACAAATCTTATTTTTCCAGGTTTATTTATATTCCAAACCGCAAAATGTGGGAGATACCAATCCTTCGGATTTTCTGTCACTTCATGATCCTCTAATTTCTTTGCATAACCTTTGCGTTCATACTCCTCGATTTTGTTTATATATTGTAAAGCGAAGTTTTCGTCTCTATCCTTCTTTCTTTCCATACATGCTAAGCGTTTTAAGCCATAATTTTACTATCAGGAAAGGTTACGTCTTTTGTTTTATATAAATGACCTATTTCAAACCGAGTTCCATTATAAATCGAAGTATTTTCCATGATTTCCAAAGCTTTCTTGTCATCTAATGAGTAAATATCCCCTGGTTTACTGCCATAATCCTCATATTTGAAACTATTTTTCACTAGGATTTCTAATTCATCACATGAACAACAACCACAGAAGTTGATATTCACGGAGGAATTTCCAGAAATTGGAGATAATTTTTCAGTAACTGGTCCATGAATTGTCCATCCCAATTTTGATTTTGATAATATAGGCATGTTCAAACGAGGTTGTATAATTTGGCGAGGAATAATTAAACCACAATTATCTTGTCCTAATAAAATTCTAGGCTTTGCATTATTTAAGGAATTCAAGACTTCTTGATCTAAGTACGGATATTTTTCCATTAATTCATCAATGTCTACGTTCTGCTGAGGCAATTCAAGGTCTTTGACAGTTCTTAAATTCCTTATTTTATAAAAATTTTGTTTCACCTTAATTCCTCCGGAAATTTCGACAGAAACTTTTCTCGAATTATCTTCATAATGAGTTACCTGGTTTGTCCACTGAAAGCACACTGGAACTATAGGACCTGACAATTCCAACTCACTGGCTAGCTGTTCTTCTACCAAAGAGCAGGTCGAGCCCTCATCAAAAAGAGCGAAAGTTGTCACTTCCTTGCTCGGTCCTCGAAGAACAACGGCTGCTATTCTCAGAAGAACAGACTGCTTCTGTGTTGACAGCTTGCCACAGAAGGATGAATTTTCGTGGGCCAACGTTTCTTCATTCGGAGGTACCGCCAGGTGAACCAAATGATGATGTTTTCCAGAACATCCGTTTACGCCACATCTCGTCTTCTTATAACAGCGTTTATAACTATGTCCTAAACATAAACAAGAAAAGCATAATTTCAGGTCTGAAGCAGCTTTTCTGCGTGCTACAATTGTTTTTTCGAGGAATGTCTTACAATTCCCCACATTATGTCCGTCTTCTTTACAGACTGGACATGATTTTTTGTCGAAAATTTTGTCAGACTTATTTTTCAAAGTGAAAATTGTTTCTTTCTTAAAGTTCACCTTTGATTTTGAAATTGGATTAGAAATCGATGCCACTGCTCCTATTTCATCCTCATACCATGCCGCGAAGTCTTCTAACGAAGTTGGTAATCCCTCTTTGTCTCTTTGCAACTTGCACTTACCCCAATTGTACTTCTGTATCGGGGCAAGCTTCTCTACAATTATTGCCATAAGTTCTGGATTGAACAAATACAATGTGCAATTAATATTTCTCATAGTCGTAACTAAATTATTAATAGCATTCGAAAATGCAATGCAAACATCTAATTTATCTTCTTTGACAAACCCAAATTTTTTAACCTTTTCCATTAAACTCAATATTATCCAATCAGCCCTGCCAAAGTTCATTTCTAACATTTTCATAATTTTGCTTACATTTTCAGGTGAACTCAAAAGTGGTTTGATAGTTTCACGTGCTTTGCCTTTCAAACTCCTATCCAACCTCAATAAATTATCGTAATCATTCAAACCATAAACCTCAGAAGATCTCTTAAATTCGCTAAAGAAAAGAGGCCACTCTGTGAGCTCTCCTGAAAACAGAGGTAGCTCTTTTAGTTTTTGACGTTCTAGTATTTTTGTTACATTTTCTGTGTTTTTAGTGCATTGTTCTACTATATTTAAAAAAGCATCAGACCTCTCTTCAAACTTTCCTTCCCAAGGAAAGACTGGATCTGGCTTCCTTTCAGAATTTGCCACTCGGTCAGGATCACATTTACGTATCCAATTTCTCACCTGATCTTGATCTCTATACATACTTCTTTCAGACATAGTGCCTTGTGAACCATCATCAGTGACACCTTCCTCTTCGAGCATTTTCATCTTCAGCTCCAATTCTTTGAAAGCTATTTCTTTTTTGCTTTGAATCATTCGCAATCGTTCCATGCACTCCTCATTTTCGAACCTTTCTTTCAATCGTAGAGCTTCCATTTCCAAATTCAGTCTTGACGTAGTGCTTCTTACTCTTGATTTATTACTTTTTGAACCATAGTTTGAATATGTATCATCCACATTTTTACTCCCTTCATGATTGTTTTCTGTTTTCTTCTGAACTACAGAACCTTTTTCTAACAATGGATCTAATGGACTCACCACCAACTGATTCAAATCAACAGATTTTGACCTTTCAGCTTCATAATTCTGGCCATTCCTAGACAACATTTTATCACTCATGTTCCCCGAGACCAGTCCGCTCTTGCCAACATCTGCACCTAATCGAATCGGTGGAATACCCTTGTTTACTCTCAAACTTCTTCGAAGTGCTGCTTCTCCATTTTCTTTGTTCTCCATAGCGCAGTTCAATATACTTTTTACGAAGGACCACAATAAACTGTACGAATTTTTAACAGTTTATAAAGCAAGTAAAATACGGTTTTCACAATTATTTATTTTCCTGCCTTCTTTTGACAATCAATCAAAAAAAATTACAACTATTTTCCCAGACTACTTTTTGAATACATAAAAATATCATTAACATCAAGTGATCAAATGAACCATAAAAATGTGTCATCGAAATGGCTTCAACACCCACATTTTCGAAAATGAAGATAATTTTTTTTGCATTCGTTCGTAACTATTTGTTACACAAAAATTTTCGTTTGTACCTCGAAGATAGTGCTAGAAAAACACCGCATTCCGCTGGGTGCTAACTTCACGGGCACCCACTGGTCGATTTTTCGCGAATAAATAGTACAGTTTGAAAGTCTAAGGCTAGTAACTATTTGTAACACAATTTCTTTTCACTTTCGAAAATGAAGATAATTTTTTTCCTTCCGTTAGTTACCCGTTAGTAACTTTTTGTAAAACTAAAATTTTCGTTTGTATTCCAAAAGTAATGAAATTAGCACCCAGCGGCATGCGGTGTTTTTCTAGCACTTTCTTTGAAGTACAAACGAAAATTTTTGTGTTACAAACAGTTACTAACGAGTTGCGAACGAATGCAAAAAAAAATCTTTATTTTCGAAAATGTGGGTGCTAACTTCGCATTTTGAGGGGGTCATTTTTCCATTATAGGTAAGGTTACAAACAAAAATTTCTGTGTTACAAATAGTTACTAACGATAAACTTTCCAACTGTACATTATTTTTCGCGAAAAATCGAACAGTGGATGCCCGTGAAGTTAGCACCCAGCGGAATGCGGTGTTTTTCTACTAATACCTTTGAGGTACCAATGAAAATTTTGGTGTTACAAATAGTTACTAACGAATGCAAAAAAAATTTTCTTCATTTTCGAAAAAGTGGGTGCTAACTTTACGGACACGGAAAGCGCTGACGTAAGACCACGTAATTTGTTGACCAGAGTGGTCAGCTTTCATCCATACCGAAATGTATTTTCCAAGACATTACCAAAATAGACATCCGCTCCATCAAAACTTGCACTTGGGATAAAAAAACTATTTGAAGATTCGTGAAAAAATTGAGTGTCATCCACAATACAGGATGTTTCCTAATTGAGTGTCAATATTTATGGGGGTAATTTTTGGGCCCATTTTAAGAAAAAACTTTATATGAACATATATGTCCTAAACGTCTTACTCTTTGAGATACAGGGTGGTGAAGTTTTCAAAAATAAATCATTTATTATTAATATCTACAATACCACTTCAAATTCTTCAATGAAATTTGTCATACATATACTAAGAAAATTTAATCTACGTATGTCTCTCCATGGTGATATTGTCATATGTATGAGTTAACGATATTGTTATGATCATGCAGAGAAACGGTTTTTATTTTTTTAAGCGGAAACCGTGAATCGGATTGAAAAATATCAAGTGATAAACTTTGGTAAGAAATGATTGGGAATTTCGAAAACAATTTTTATTTCATGAAAAATCTGTGGCGTACCATCAATGTCGGCCAAAATAGGTAGGTCAAATTACGTACGAACGCCACTGGTGGAAATTGAAAAAAAAGTGATACATTAAAAAAATGTCTCTTGATTCATAGTACATGTGTGACAAATTTCATTGAAATATCTCAAGTGGTATTTGTAGATATTAATAATGAATGATTTATCTTTGTAAACTTTACCACCCTGTATCTCAAATGGTGAGACGTTTAGGACATATGTTTATATGACGTTTTTTCTTAAAATGGGCCCAAAAATCACCTCCATAAATATTGACATTCAATTAGGAAACACCCTGTATATATACTAATTTCTTGTTCATTTGGATTGGTATTTTCTTTTAATATGAGGAGAAAAATTGCTCCTTCAATTTCCTAGCATTTTTCTTTCGAAATTTAATAAGGATGGGCAGAAGTGAATTCAACCATGAATTCCTCACTTATGAGTCAAATCCAAATATTTGAAATTAATTGCAGCCCAAAATTCTAAAATCAAAAAAATTTGGCTGAGTTTAACTATAGGAAGAATCAACCGATGAAAATACCAATGTTTACCTTTGTTGAAAGTACATATAATGAAAATGTATTCAAGAAATATTCAAAGAAATCACTGTTACAATTCTACTCTCTGGCTGGGAAATATTAAGCTCACGATCGAGTCACAGACATGGCGAGAAGTGAGCGTACTTCGTTCAACATGCGAAGAATAATGACGTGCATTCAAAAAAATTGGTCGTCAAGTAGGCTATGGAATTTTGAACGTCGATATTTCGTGTCTAAACGTAATTGTTAGCTTTTGCTGTACTATTTTTCAGGTGAACTGTCAAGTAAGAAGTTTTCATTTTGGATTGTTGTTGAATTAAAATTACCTATCAGAAAATTATAAGGATGGTTTTTACGAACGTGTAAAAAGAATTTATTATTGAATTCTATATACTTTAATATTAGGGAAAAAATAGAAAGAAAATATCCTTTAATGTTCTAGCGACACTCCCAATGTATATCCCAATGATGCTGAAGGAATCAATCTTTTGAATGTAGTGTTTTGCGATGCGCTGACGGAATAGGTATGTTCAAGCAAAAAAAAGTAGTAGTCGACCAAAGAAGAAAACCTCGGAGTTATTCAGCAATAATGAAAATATGATGACAGAAGACGAAAGCTCCACAAACCTCTGTTCGGGTTTTATCTCAAGTGACTGGAGTATCTGTTGGCATATTTTATGCCACATGATTTTGAATGAAAGACATCAGTTTGTTTTCATAAAGAGTGACATGTTATCAGAAAATTAAAAAGATTGATTACCTATCCTTGTAGCATCCAAAAAAAATTGCAGTTCGGTATGCATCAGTCAATGGCAAAATGTGGGACCTATTTTATTTCATGGAAATACTCAGATATGGCAAAAAACCGTCACTTTGTGGTTTATATAATATAATTGATCACATTCATTAGAATATTGCTCAAAGATGACGTTGAACACCCTGTGTCTCGCTTATGCGTCGATAACGGGGTATATATCATGTCATGGGGCAAAAAATGATTCTCCCGGTGTCATAAACTCCCAGTCTACTCTGTAATCTGTGCTCCCAGTATATATGGGTCTATAAACAAGGGTAGTACAAGACAATCTACTATTGCCTTGACGGCATTGTTTCCGCCAACGAAGAAGTGCTTTCTATTATGGGATTAATAGTGATTAACTGCCATATCTAGAGATGTCCGCATATTCCTATTTATAATTCTGACAATTTCTAAGCAATGCCAGTTTCAAATTCGCAGAATGTTCCCCGGCCAAATAGCCATCATTTAACTCGATCGGAAACGTGATATGTGTTCCGACTGCCGAATAACTGAGGAACTGGAACGTTTGCAACCACGGAATGTTCGAAACGTTCATCCTCTTCAACTCAACTTTGTTTCCCCAACACATTGTGCCTAGCAAGAATTTAAACGGAATTACCTCGTATTTTGCTTCGTCGCAGGCACAACAATGGCGGAGAATGCTAGGCTGGGAATCACCCTCGTCCTCTACCTCCCCGCATAGCTTCTTTGATAGAGGTCCGTGTTCGTTGTACCACAATTGAGGGGTCTCCACTACAATGGCCTTGAAGAAGATGCATCCTGTTTTTGTGCTAGGTGCAACCCATAGAACCTTGAACAAAGACGACATATATTTCATTTACAATTTTCATAACACAACTGATCGGTTCAATTCTTCAATGTTATCATATATGCTTTATCCTGAAATCTTAAATGTATTGATGTTGAAAATCACAGCTCATTGAATATTTAAACTGTAATGTTCTAACATTCCAAATTGATTCATGATTAAGACTATTATCCTGATGGCGAACCGAATAATCATAATTATAATTTAATAATAAGTTTAAGGAAGGAAAATACTCATTTTTATACCAAGTATTATAGATCATGTTTTATGATCCCTGATTTCATTATTGATTTTCATATTATGATGACGCTCATATTCCTCCTGCTTTTCAAGTTCAGAATAACCGTCCAAGAAAATTGGTGTATGGAGGGATGTATCAGAATGTACCTACTCATAAAATTTTTTGTCATTCTGACAGCCCTAGAACCCCACCTCCGATTAACTGATATTATGTTTTTTTTTCTTTTCAGAATGTTTCAAGGATTCCTTCTGTAGAAGATAAGTCAGTTCAAAATGATCGGCCGAAGAAATTGGTGGTTAAAGTACATAGAGGGATAACTTGAATATCCTAACATAATTTTTTTGTTCATACTACAGCTTCGAAGATCAAAATGAACTATTTAGTCTACCATGAAGCGCCTATTCCTCATTTTTAAGTTCAGAATGGCCGGCAAGAAAATTGGTGGATAGAGGAATGTATTAGAATGTACTCAGAAAAAAAATTTGTTTCATTCTGACAGCCCTAGAACGCCACCCCCAACGATCAAATGAACCGATTTTTTTCTATTCTGAATGTTTTAAGGATTCCCTCTCCAGAAAATAAATCAGTTCAAATGATCCTGCCAAGGAAATTGGTCGCTAAAGTACATAGGGGGATGACAAAAATATCCTAACATAATTTTTTTTGTTCATAATACAGCTCCGAAGATCAAAATGAAATGGAACGCCACCTCCAACGATCAAATGAACCTAGGATCAAAATGAACTATTCAATCTACGATGAAGCGCTTATTCCTCATTTTTCAAGTTCAGAATGGCCGGCCAAGAAAATTGGTGTATGAAGGAATGTATTCAGAAAAAAATTTTGTTTCATTCTGACAGCCCCAGAACGCCACCTACAACGATCAAATGAACCGATTTTTTTCTATTCGGAATGTTTCAAGGATTCCTTCTCCAGAAGGATGACTAAAATATCCCTAACATAATTTTTTGTTCATACTACAGCTCCGAGGATCAAAATGAACTATTCAGTCTACGATGGAGCGCCTATTCCTCATTTTTCAAGTTCAGTATGGCCGGCCAAGAAAATTGGTGAATAGAGGAATGTTTTAAGGGTTCCTTCTCCACAAGATAGGTCAGTTCAAAAAAGTCGGCCAAAACAATTGATGGCTCAAGTACATAGAGGGAAGACTAAAATATCCCTAACATAATTTTTTGTTTATACTTCAGCTCCGAGGATAAAAATTCAGTCTACGATGAAGCGCATATTCCTCATTTTTCAAGTTCAGTATGGCCGGCCAAGAAAATTGGTGGATAGAGGAATGTATCAGAAGGTACTCAGAAAAAATTTTGTTTCATTATGACAGCCCTAGAACGCCACCTCCAACCATGAACCGATTTTTTTTCTATTCATAATGTTTTGAGGATTCCTTCTCCAAAGGATAAATCAGTTCAAAACATAGAGGAACAACTAAAATATCCCTAACATGATTTTTTTGTTCATACCAGAGCTCCGAGGATCAAAATGAACTATTATTCAGTCTGCGATGAAGTGCATATTCCTCATTTTTCAAGTTTAAAATGGCCGGCCAAGAAAATTGGTGGATAAAGGAATGTATCAGAATGTACTCAGAAAAACCACCTTCAACGATGAAAATGAATCGATATTCTTTTTACGATGGAGCGCATGTTCCTTCTTCCTTCTTCTCAAAATTCAAAATGACCATCCAAGAAAATTGATGGAATGGGTGCATTGGGAAATAAATTTTCTAGGCCATTTTAAATTTTCAAAACAAAAAAAAAGGAACATACTCTCGATCGTTAAATGCATGAATGAATAGTTAGAGCTCTAGGGCTGTCAGAAAGAAATATAAATTATTCTGAGTAAATCTGATACATTTCTCTATCAATTTTATTGGCCAGCCGCTTTAAACATTCGAAAAAATATGAGGAACATTCTCTCCATCGTCTACAGAATACTGGTGGTTCATTTTAATCGTAAGAGCTGGGGCTCTAAGGCTTTCAGTATGAAAAAAAAATTGTGTTAGGATATCTATTTATTCCTCTATTTACTCTATCCATCAATTTCAAGAGCATTAGGCAAATTCAAGAATTAGAAGCTTGGACTACATTCCTAATCCCACCTTTTTCAAGATGACACCTTTTTTATCCCGCTCGTTCTATCCATCTATTTTTTTGATTGATCGCAATAATTATGAGAAGCAACTCGGGATCCATTATTCATTATTGTGTTTTCAAGTTGCACAGTTTCTGTATTTATAATCCTTCATTTTGATAATGCAGTTTTTGATATACAGTTACTGTACAGTTTCAGTATTGATAAACCCGTATTTGGGAAATGCAGTTTTTGATATACAGTGACTGCACAGTTTCCGTATTTAGAATTCTGTATTTCCAAAGCGCAATATTTGAGATACACTTACTGTATAGTTTCCCTTTTTTTTTTGAAGATGACAAGATGACATTTTTTTCGCTTGTTCTGTCCATTTATTTTTTCATTGATGCAATAATTATGAGAAGCAACTCAGGATCCACATTTCATTATTGTGTTTTCAAGTTTTCACTTATGTAGGGTCAAATATTCATCCCAACAAAGACAATATACAGCAACTGTACATACATATACTGCATTACCTGCTGCCAGCAGATTGCAGCACAGGAATTGCTATATTGAAATTGCACAGTTTCTGCATTTATAATTCTTCATTTTGAAAATGCAGTTTTTGATACACAGTCACTGTACAGTTTCTGTATTGATAATATTGCATTTAGAAAATGCAGTATTTTATATACAGTTTCTGTACAGTTTCTGAATTGACAATTCCGCATTTGGAAAATGCAGTTTTTGATATATAGTTACTGTACAGTTTCTGTATTGGTAATATTGTAGTTAGAAAATGCAGTATTTGATATACAGTTACTGTACAGTTTCTGCATTGATAATTCCGCATTTGGAAAATGCAGTTTTCGATATACAGTGACTGCACAGTTTTCATATTTATAATAGGTACTTCATTTCCTAAACGCAATATTTGAGATACAGTCACTGTATAGTTTCCCACCTTTTTCAAGATGACACCTGTTTTTTTTTCCGCTTGTCCTGTCCATTTATTTTTCGAAGGAATGCAATAATTATGAGATGCAACTCAGGATCCACCTTTCATTATTGTGTTTTCAAGTTTTCACTCATGTTCAGTCAAATATTCATCCCAACAAAGACAATATACAGCAACTGTATATACAGATACTGCTTTACCTGCTGCCAGCTTATTGCAGCACAGGAATTGCTATATTGCACAGTTTCTACATTTATAATTCTTCATTTTAAAAATGCAGTTTTTGATACATAGTTACTGTACAGTTTCTGTATTGATAATGCTGCATTTTAAAAATGCAGTTTTCGATATACAGTGACTTCACAGTTTCTGTATTGATAATTCTGCAATAAAAAAATTCAGTATTTAATATACATTCACTGCAAAGTTTCTGTATTAATAATAGGTACTGCATTTTGAAAATGCAGTTACAAATAAATGAGCACTCATTATTCTCTACTGAGAAGTTGGCACAGTTAGCACAGACATAGAAAAAGAAACACTGTACCTCTAGAGATTAAAGGAGTTCTTAAATAAAGCTCACATATATTGGAATTATACTTTTCCAAAAAGTCGACAATATAGGTCGGTGCATAGAGGCATGACAGAATGTTCTCTTTAATGAACGGAATTAATCCTATTAACAGAAATACCATCTAGTCGACAAAGAGTAGATGCTGACTATGGTTTCGGTCTCATTCCACCTCGTCAGAGCAACATAACTCCTTCTTCGACGAAAGCAAGGGAAAAAGCGCAAAAAGTTTTGAATTCACGGCATTATTTACCTGCCTTACTAGTGACCCAGTAATGATTTCTATGTCAGGGCAGATAGGTTAATGCCATGAATTCGAACCTTTCCACGCTTTTTTCCTTGCTTTATTATCGTAATCTACGATATACGCAATCTATGAACTTAAGCATATGGATGCATACTACAGGCTGGTAGCACTTTCCGCACTTAATAGGAAAATGACTCTTTGCTAATTTGTATATTTAGACAGTGTACCGCACCTAAGTTAGGACTGCTATTAACCTTTATGAGTCTATGAGTTAATTCCCTTTCCCCCCTATGTGATGGCCCAAGCCAGGGGCTATGAGTTAGCATGAGTACGGTTATATGTGTAAGGTAAACACGCTAGCCACTTGCATCATGAAAATTAAAGTATTACCTGTATTTCAGACTTCGGCTGAGCGCCTGTTTCAACCACCATGTTGGGGCACTCTTCGGACATCCTTGTCAGAGAATCACCGTATAACTGCAACACTCCAACGTTGGAATTCGTATCACCATTAGGAGTAGTTGAGTTTTCGAGGTATAACACAAACCTGATGAATTTAATTCCATCCTCTTGTTTCGAAGTCTTACTCCGTATGTACACTGAAAAAAAAAGGATTCAACGGATGATCACATGAAGGGTTCGGTAGTTATCAAACGGCATATTGAGGTGGAGTCAGTCCCAATATGCCGTTTGATGACGAAAATGAGAATCAATTATGATCAGCAAGCAAGGTATGGGAGGACATATATATTGTTATACAGGGTGATCTCAAAGGTGATGCTTTTTTTAACAGGTAATAGAATTCCTCAAAATAAGTCATAATACCAAAAATCGTTTCTATAAAATATTCACCAGGCCTGAGTAGGTATTTCGAAACTAAAGTTACTCGAAAATCTAAGAAATTCCCGCTCCGGATCTGCATGCAATGCTACAGTGCTACAGAATGACTTGGTAATTGCATATCAGTAGTCAGATTCTGCACCCACTGCATCATCCGACGCACTACCAAAACCTTACAAGGCGTAAATATAATCGCAGGTCAGTGAGGTGACGTGCGCTGCACGTACTATCTGACAAGTCACTGTCATGCTTTATTTGCGCGATCTTTTTCTTTTCTATGTTTTACAAAAACTCACGCTGCGTCACCTCACTAACCTACGTATGGAGAGTAGAGAGAAGGAGAACGATCGCCGTACTAAAAATGTGTCTCCAAAAACGGGGAAAATAGGTGTCGCTGCGATTACAACGGGTATCGATAAGGAGTGGGGATTCAAGCGTCAATTTGAAATGAACAGCCTTCATTTTATTTAAGGTTATGTGTCATCGTGGTTTTTCTGATGATTTTTCAAATACCTTTCTTCAAATCTATATTGAATATGAGTTCTCTGAATTATATGCAATAAAATGCAAGTCGAAATCAATGAAATTCAAAAGAAATCACTGATCAAAAAAATTGTACCTACTTTTGTTTATCATTGTTTATTGAAAGCAGCTATGTTAGTTGGTTTACTAATCTTCAAAATTATATAAATCCGTAGTGAGGAGCAGTACACATCAAGACAACAAAAGGTAGCAGTCTCAGATTTATCACTTAGGTATTAGAGTAGATTCTTTTGCCAATACTCAGCTGAGAACCGATATAAACCATATATTATGTTATGCCAACAAAATTCTTCAAGAATATTTACTTCTGAACCATGTAGTTTTATTGGTTAAATATTCTAATTCAGAAGAGTCAACTTCTCACGAGGGATGACAATTTCGATTTCGTTTATAATGAATCCATCATCTTTTTGATATCTTCATCGCAAAAGTGCTCTTGACACACAAATTGATTGGGAGTTGATTCTTGAGATAAGGTTTTTTCCAATTTTCTCTCAAAAATGCTCTCGGAAATTTTATCTCTTCTCCTTTTCTTTCCGATGCCAAAACACTCTTATACTAGCGCACGCTTCAACATTTCACCATGGTCATATGTTGTTCTCTTATCAAAAATCGACAATAATAATATTCCTATCATCTGTCACCAGGGAAACAGTTCACTCAGCCAACTAGCCAACTACAATTTGATTTGTGTAAACAAAATTTTGCACTCTCGTGATGGCCAGCGCGCCTGTTGGCAAAAGCATGAACTACTACTATTGGTACATATTTTAGGGGACAAAAAATCTGTGGTCTCAAAGCAGCGATCGTTCTCCTTCTCTCTACTCTCCATAAACCTACGTTTCTATTTGCGCCTGGCCTTATGCGTAGGCTTGTGCCGGCGTCAGAGTCAGCGTATGAATTTTGGGAATTTTCGGAGTGTCGCAAAGTTGTTGAATTTTGCCTCACGTTTGCTCAAACAATGAACTTTTTAACATGATTTTAATTTATGGTGAATCCAAACAGAGTGACAGTGCGGCGTGCAGGTTGTACAGAAGAAGATTTCCGTTAAGGAATCACCCAACTCCTCGGATGTTCATAATTTTGGTGCAGAGATGTAGGGATACTGGACGTTTGCACAAATCCCGGGAAGCAAATGTTGGCAGGCCTGTAACATCGCAAATGGCAGAAACCGAGGAGCCGATTCTGGACATAGTTGAGGAACAACCGACAATAAAATTACTAGAACGATAGCCAGGAGGGTCGAAGTGAGCCACAGTAGAGTTTGGAAGACACTAAGATAAGAGTAATTGTACCCCTACCATTTCCAGAAAGTTCAAGCACTCCAACCAGAAGACCATCCTCGGAGAAACGAATTCTGCCTGTGGCTTTTAAATCACCAATGTAACAATATCCATTCAGTTTACTGACGAAGCAACTTCCACAAGGAATGGAGTAAACAATTTCCAAAATTCCCATGTATGGTCTACAGAGAATCCTCACGTTATCAGAAGAACAGATTTTCAGCAAAGGTTTTTCTTGAATGTCTGGATAGGATTCCTGTGTGGAATGCTTACCATTTTTTCTACCACCACGAATGTCAGGTGAAGACTTTCTTTTATAGCATATCTGGTTATTCATAATTGTCATTTAAAGTTATAATAAGCTTCATTATTGATGAAGAACCAAGGTAGAAATAAAGAAAATAAGCTACCATGAAAAAAATAATTATAACTTGATATCTTCAAAATGAATCGCCTTATATAGTGTAACCAGTCCGGCCCTTGCGGTCGGACCTTTCGAGAACCAGAGCGGTCGCGAGGTTCTCGAACAACCGCGAAGGTACCTGAATGTTTCCGGCGCCTATATAAGCCCAGCGGAGGAGCAGGTAGACAAGTACAAGTACAGATATAGTTCAAAGTGCAAGCAACGGACAAGTGGAAATAAATACGAGTGGAAATAAATAGTAGTGACATAGTTAGTTTGTTAGTTATAAGTGTTACTATACGTGTAAATAAATAATTTTAATCAGTTGGACGTTTTAATCAAGCGAAGAAAACGTTACATTGGTGTCAGGTGTGGGGTTCAACATCGCTCGAATTAAATAAATATTTTCGGTTATTTGTTCATGCCAGTGACCATAAGATTACAGAACGTAATGGAGACGCAAGCGGTAATGGACTTTTTGAGTAAGATGAACGAAAGAATGGAAGAAAATTCTCTAAAATTAAATGAGAAAATGGACGAAAACTGTTGTAAGTTGCATGAGAAAATGGACGAGAACTCATGTAAGTTGAATGAACAAATGGAAGAAAATTCCAGAAGATTAAATGAAAAAATTGATGAGAAATTGAATGAGAAAATGGACCAGATTAGGGAAAATTGTAACGATGTGGTGAGCCAACTTACAGATAAATTGGATGAGAAACTGGAAACCATAAATGAAAAATTCGATAAAGTGGACGAGAGATTCGATATAGTCAGTGGAAAATTTGACGAGGTTGATGAAAAGTTTGACAAGGTTAACGGAAAGTTTGAAGAAATGGCAGGAATAATTGAACATCATTTCAAATTGATAGATTCCTTGAAAAGAATGTCGAACAGAACAGATATTCTGGCTTCAACACCCTACAGCACAGCGAAAGCGGAAAATGACGGCGTAGTAGAATGAAGTTCAATCCTCCAACTTTTGATGGAAAAATACCCTGGTCGACATACCAAAAACAGTTTGAAGCTGCTGCGCTGGCGAACAATTGGAACGATAACGAAAAAGCCACGGCATGAATAATAGCTCTACGAGGAGAGGTACTCAACATTCTGCAAACGATTCCGGAGAGCCAACAAGCCTGTTACGAAGTTCTTACATCGAAACTTCAGATGAGATATGGTGATGCTCATCTACAACAAGTTTACCATGCACAAATAAAGAACCGAATGCAGAAAACAGGGGAAAATCTCCAGGAGTTTGAAGCTGATGTGGCGAGATTAGTCAGACTGGCTTATCCATCTGCTCCAGATAGCTTCCTGGAACAGCTATCAATCCAGACATTCGTAGATGGGATAAAGGATAGTGAAATACAACAAGCCCTGAGACTAGCACGCCCTAGAACCATAGATGATGCCTTAGCCCAGGCTTTGGAAATAGAGGCAGCGAAGCAAGCGTCGCATAGAGGACACCTTCGTGTAAGACAAGAGCAAGAAACAGATCGATCTGTTGAGGAGATTGTCAGAGAAAAAGTCCGCAGAATATTGCTTGCTAGGAAAAAGGATGCTGTGTGCTGGAACTGCAAGAAAAGGAGGCATTTCAAGCAAAATCGTCCAGAATTTGAAAGGGCTACAGCTGGGAAAATAAAAGGAGTCGCTGTGGTAGACAATGGCTCGGCCAAAACCATTGAGTGTCCCCAGAATTCCAGCCATTGTTCGCGCCTGGAAGAAAAGATCGATTTAAGGCGGACCACCGTAATCGAAGACGACTGGCTACCTGAAGAAATTCAAAGAGCACAAGAGGAAGATAACGACTTGAAAGTAATCCTGAGTTGGAAGAAGAGCGGTAGACGACCTACTTGGGAAGAAGTATACAGACTGAGCCAGAATATAAAGTCGTATTGGGCACAATGGGAAACGTTGAAGATTGATGGAGGTCTTCTGAAACGTTGTTGGGAAAATGAAGATGGAACTGAGCAGAGACTTCAGTTGATTGTGCCGAAGAGCCGTGTGACAGACATTCTGACCAGACTACATAATGGAACTTCAGGTGGACATTTCGGGATAACTAAGACGTTGGAAAAAGTCAGGCAGCGATTTTATTGGCTAAATTGTAAGAGGGACGTTAAAGATTGGTGCAGAAGATGCAAGGTTTGTGCTGCTGCTAACGGACCTTATGGTTAAGGAAAAGCACCAATGAAGCAATACAACGTCGGATCCCCCATGTAGTAGCTATCGACATCGCTGGCCCCTTTCCCGAAACAGACCATGGAAACAAGTACATTTTGGTAGCGATGGACTATTTCACGAAATGGGTGGAAGCCTACGGTATTCCTAATCAAGAGGCAAGTACGGTAGCTGATAAATTAGTCAGAGAATTCTTCTGCAGATTTGGAATACCTTTGGAGCTGCATTGTGATCAAGGCCGAAATTTTGAATCGAAGTTATTCCAAGAAGTATGCAGCAAATTGGGAATTCACAAAACAAGGACTACACCTCTTCATCCACAATCAGACGGCATGGTCGAACGAATGAATCGGACCATGGGAAAACATCTAGCCAAAGTTGTTTCTGATCACCAGCGGGATTGGGATGAATATTTACATCTATTCACCATGGCATATAGATCTTCGGTTCAAGAATCTACCAAGGAAACTCCATCCAGTATAATGTTCGGCAGAGAAATAAGGCTGCCTTGCGACTTAGAGTTTGGATGTAAGCCTAGAGAAGACGTAGCTGGGAAGGACTACGTTAGTAAATTAAGGAACAAGCTGGATTACATTCATGACAAGGTACGCAATCAAATGCAGCAAGCAAGTGACCGAATGAAAATGCGCTACTACATCAAGGCTATTGAAGGTGGATTCACCACTGGAGATCTGGTGTGGCTACATAATCCACAAAGGAGGAAAAGTTTTTCACCAAAGCTGCGAAGACAGTGAGAGGGAACGTATGAAATAATCAAGAGGATAAATGATGTAGTTTACCGGATAAGGAAGCTCCCCAGAGGAAAACCAAAGGTCATCCATTTCAACCGATTAGCCCCGTACGCGCAGGACAAAGAAGAAGTACGTCTTGTGGAAGCCCCGATGCAAGGTAGCAGCGATTACCAGAAGTTTATGGATTGTTATGGTGAGACACGCGTTGCACGGTTTGGCGTTACACAGGAAGTACATCAAGATCTCTTTACCGTGTCTGACGAATACTCTCTCGCTCATTGCGTGGCGGAGGACCTTCGTATGAGCAAAGGAATAGCAAGAGTATTCAGAAATAAATTTGGACGTCAGGAACAACTATTGCGACAGCAGCCAAGAATCGAAAAAGTTTTGAAATTGAAGGCTGAAGGTCGGTTCATTTATTACCTAGTCACAAAGCAACATTCCTATCAGAAGCCAACCTATCGAAATCTATGGACGGCACTGCATAGCTTGAAAGAAGAACTTCAACGCTTTGGAGTTAGGAAATTAGCTGTTCCCAAGCTCGGTTGTGGATTGAACCAGCTGAATTGGCGGGTTGTGCGAAGCATGCTGGAGGTGGTATTTCAGGGGACTGGTATACGGATCCTGGTGTGCAGTTTCAACCCGAAGCAGGCCAGGGAGCCTGGAAAAACTGTGGAGTGCTACTTCCATCAGAATGGCTACTGTAGGAATGGTGATGAGTGCAAGTTTCGCTACGGTCCTCGGAGAAATTCACTTAATCTGTTCTGGGACAGAACAGGCTTAAGGAGGGGACAGCGTAACCAGTCCGGCCCTTGCGGTCGGACCTTTCGAGAACCAGAGCGGTCGCTTTATTCTGGAACGACCGCTATTTTAACAGACGGCAGACCTAACTTGCGGCCATTTTTTCACAGGCAGCCATACATCATCCTATTCGAAAAAAAATTAGCTTTAATTTGATATCAAAAACATCCGTGTACGTCATGAACGTAGAAATACATCGAAATGTTACCTGCTTACACCTGGCTGAGAGGTAGTTGCGGCCGAGTGTGCAACGGCAGCTATGGATTTTAGTATTCTTTACATGCATTGCTATGATGTGGATGATATTTTATTTCAAAACGGAGTGAACGAAATTTCTCTTGGAATATTGATTGACATTAATTTAATTAAAATTACTTGTGGCCGCTTTTGACAGGCTGCGGTGTTATCAGTGTATTCTCCTATCCATAAACGTATGTAAAAATGTGTGTTTGTCTCTGTACGTAATGAACGTAGTAATTCTGCAGCGGGATCTCGTACTATTATGTGATGAATGCCCTGCATTTTACATAGGTCAAACCGGCCGTTCTCTGGGAGTTAGACTTGAGGAACATAAAAGATCTATTCTGCAGAATAAATCAATAACTGGTTTCTCTAATCATTGTATTACTCTCAACCACTTCACATTTGTTGAAAAAAGAAAAAATTCAAAATTACATGATCCACAGGTGGGTCAACACAACGATTCATTTATTTCGAAACAATCATCTATGAAGATAACGAAAATATTGAAATTTTCACGAAAAACTATATACAGGATGTTTTTCTCGAGTTTGAAGTTGAATAAAGCCTCATTGAAAGTAACAACTTCAACCTAAATATAAATTTTCAGTCGAATCGATCGAGAATTTGAGGAGTTAAAGCCAAACGAAAATTTGAGAAATTACAGAAAACCCACTGTATATCGGAAACGGAGTACCTAAGACATGAGGTGTTTTTGAACTCAGCTCAAAGCCCTCTATTCACGATTTTCATTTGTCCGTTTACTCGTGAAACACTGAGACACACTATATACTCAAATCAATTCGTTCGGCCAACAACCATGAGCTTTTACTGAGTAACACGTCATGTCGTTCAATATTTTTTTAATTACTGGTCTTTATGAGTTCTATTATACCATTGAGTATTAAACCCACCACATATTAATACTCAATGATTATACCAAAAAGTTCTTTTTACTTTTGTACATTATTTCGTAGTTCCCGCTTCGACAAAACGAATAAAATAAATGATCACGTTAGGTATGCAGGCTCTGTGGATCGGAATAAAAACTCCTGAACACATAGTATGTAAGTATTCAGAACTGACCAGAGGAGAAATAGAAGAAATAAATAATACCACTTTTTAGTGCTGCTCACGCGACCAAAAAAGATGAACGAGCCTTGTCTGTAATCTCGACTAGTGAGCCCTAATCTCATCTCGTCCCGAATGTCGTGTGAAATAAATTAAGTTCTAATGATTATAACACATATACGCCATTCACTTTTATTTTAGCACTCGTTTGGCCATGAAATAAGTTTCTCAAGTTGTTGTAACTAGAACGGAGTAAGGTTGGCACTCATGAAATGTCGTTAATGTCATACGTCGTTGCCACAACTAATATCAATTTTTATTACGAAAATGCCGACAGTGAGTGAAAAAGAGAGAAGACATGGTTTCAGGAAGTGCTATTTAGAATTCAGGTCCATTCATTCAAATAGTATGAGTAGGTAACTCTGATATTCTATCTAATCTACAATATAGCACACGATAGCGCATAATCAGAAGATTTGGAAATGAAGATGATGACGAAGAATTTCCTTCTATTCGGAGACCCTAAAAAGAGGTTTAAGAATTTTATTTTAGGATGAACGAATGCGAAAAGTTACTACCTACAGGATTTTCGATGAATGTCATCATAGAAGAAGTTCCAGAAAATTGATTTTTCATTTGACTTGTCCTATACATTGTAAATGTCTTAAGGGATCAATAAATATATAATTATTATTATTATATCGAAGTATTAAAAATAATCAGCCATAAGTACGAGCCAGTTGTATTGTTTATTGTTGATTCATGAGAAATTTTTGTTCGAAGTTCCTCTTGCCTTGAAACTTCCTTTAAATCTTTTTACTTCTATTGATGCAAGATAATTTTTGTTGAAGAATGTAATATTCGCTTGTAATTATCCGTTAATTACTTCGAGAGATACTCATTCCCTACCACTGCATCATACGCATTTCATCTTCGGTTTGATTTTTTTGATTTCTACAACTGATGTAACGTATTCAACCTTTAGCCAAAGAAGGTAACCAACATTAATTCTCCTCAAGCTACTGCATATTATTATGTGTCAATAATTCAATTTTCTTCCATAGAAAAATTGATATATTTAAAAACTGATCTCTTGATTTTCCATGCAAATAACTAGATTTGGTATGCCTTCAGTCAGTTTGTATAAACGTCAATCATGTTTGTCGCATATTTTCAGAAGTGATTCGACATTGTGATAAAAAACCGCAATTAATGAGAGTTTCACGTAGAACGGACAACATAGCGCTGATTTAAAACCCAAAAATGTTTTGACAAACGTCATAACCCCACATTTTCTTACTATACAGAGCGGAATGTGTCAAATTTCCATGACCAACCGAGTGCTAAAATAAAAGTGAATGGATTATAGTTTAGTTCAGCTGACTTCCAATTCTCTGCCTTCAGAAGCATAATATCATTTGAAATTTTATTTATTGATACTCGGACTTGTTTCAAGACCCGTATAAATACATGGACCAAAAATGTCTATCCATCTTCTAGTATCAGGAATACAAAAATAGTCACTCCGATCGTCATAATTAGGCCCTTCTCCCTATCACTTATTACATCATACTAATTCAGGGCTAGAATCCCTAAATACGGGGACATAGGTAATAGGCGTTTTAGCTTGACTATTGAAAATTTCTAAAAAATTTAATTACACAATGTCCTCTAATCCACTAGGGATGAGTTTCAGACAACTTTCAGTAAAAATATCAGCGTCAGTGGTAATTTAAGTTATTTAGTTTCTTAATCAGTTAATCTTGTTAATGTGTTTCATGATTGATGAAAATTAGAAACTCAAGCATTATCAATAAAATCGTGAAAAGTAAATATTTTCCTAACGAAACTTGAGTACCCTTTTACAGTTTGTTTGTCATGTCTGAATCACCGAAGCAAAGGAAGTCATTGAGGAGAAATTTTAAATGTGAAATTTTAAATAAAGGAGGCAGACTTTCTTTGAAAACAGCATAATTCAAAACTTGGATTACTGTGGATATTCAGAATTGAAGTGAGAATTTATGGCAGGTGGACGTCACCTCCAAACGGGTTCGCAATTCTGAGATATATAGATGTTTTCCTTCAATAAAGCTCATCTGTTCGAAATGCACGACTATTGAAAAACAACTTTTACCTAATTTGTTTTCAGCACAAATCACGACAATGTCTCCATGTATCTTTGAGAAACTGATTACGTTTCACTCCATATACTGAGGAGACGAATAAAATCTAGGAGGGGAGAACACGAAAACAAATTGTTGAACTCACTTTATGGCATGTAACCGGAACAATTAAATGTTCAGGATAACTTATGAGGTCAATTGTTGATCATATTCAGGAATCAACAATAGATGAGCCAAATCTTATAAAAATTCGTTATTTATCTAGTGCGCTCCATCCAAATGAAATGGATTTTAATTCAAAGTACGATGCACATTTATATATACATTCAATTCGCATCTGAGTTACAATTGCTGGTATCCGTTTATGCATTTCTAATCAATAAACCTAAGCCCAATTATAGATTACATTTCAAACATAAATTTCATTAATGATGAACAGATTGAAAACGAACTAAAAACCTGAATTTCATATATGATTTCCACTCACATGAGTTCATTGAACCACAACACATGTTTCGCTATTATTGAATCATCTTCAGTTGAGTGAAGGTGAACTGAATACTGTGAATACGTGTCATTTTGAAACAACTCATGCTAATGAAATTCTTTCAATTCGGTTTTTCATTTATGAATTGTAATTTAGTATCGTCGACATCGATTCAACCCTAAAAATACCCATAAAAAAGGCTATCACTTATTCATTATAACCAATACAACATAGAAAAAAATTCCCAATAACATTCTGAAACCATTATGAATATACAAAATATAGCCACATCATTTATATTTCGATTGGCAGCCTCAAAATTTCTTTAAATTGGGGAGCTCAGCTCCAAATCAGAACTGGATGTTTACCGAAAACTATACCACCCAGAAATTGAGAGCAACTTATTTGCACATTTGAGTTCATATATGTAATATAAATTCTCAGTGATGCTAGTTTTTCAAATGAAAACCGCCAAAAAAGTGTATTTCGAAATGATAAACACCTACTATAAAAATATAATGATCAAGCCTAAAGGCAATGAATAGAATAATAAGGATAAATTCAGATGCATACCACCCGCCGATATGAATATCGACAAGTGTTGGGCGGATCGGCCACCGAATGCGAAGTTGCGCGAAGCTGAGCATTTTCAGTACTAATATAATCGACAAGCTACGAATCGAGTGACGTAGCTCATTATTTAGCATTGAAAACTCTCAGCTTCGCTCAACTTCGCATTCGGTGGCCGATCTCCCTTACGATCTGAATTGACGTAATGGCAAATTGGCTAGTTCAATTCAGATAAATACTATGTTTTTAACACCTTTTGAATTGTTTTTTTTTTGCTACAGAATAAAACGGTGACCAGGGGCCTATTGCACCAAAATTGTTCGGATATTGTCCAATTTGTCCTTTCTGGAATCCGACATGAATATTTCATATTTTGATTCGAAATAATGCTGTTATTATTGCGAAACGCTCTTCAGTTTTCCTTCAATATTCACTCTGCTTTATCAAAATTTCAATATTTTTCGATTGAATTGAGAAGGGAAAAGATGCATTGTAGTTTGGTGCAAGTGTCCCAAATTAGTATGTGTATTTTGGACATGATCTTACAAAAGTGTTGAAGAGATTTCGATGGTTCAAAGGGTAGAAATATCGCTATCGCCAAATGCGGAAATTGAATTCTATCATGTTACCATGCACCGAGAGCCAACGATGAGATAACCATGTCAACTGTTTGTCCGAACCATGCGAAGCAGTTTCGTGCGGAAAAGTATCGCTTTCCGCACTTGTTATGAAAATAACAATTTTGAGATAAAAACTTTATTCGATTGCAAAACACACCTTTTATTATTGTCTGATAAGAAATAGAGTAACTTTTCAAAACGAAATAATTAGAAATATTCCGCAGGTTCAAGATTTCATATAGAAAAGTAATGATTTTATGAATGTCATAGCCATATCAGAGTTTTCATGTTCGTGCAAAGTTTATCATGAGTCTCAACAAAAGTGAAATATTAAAAATCTGAATGATCTAGCTAGAGAATATAAAGAAATATTTAGTAATGAAAAAAACTCTTCCTTACAGCAGAAATATATGTACCTATACATAATTTCTCTGTTTTGGATTCGTGATAAACATGTAGAATACTGTTTTGGATATTCATTGGAACAAAAAAAGCTTCTGAGCATGTCTATACTATTTTACTATTTTATAACATCAGCAGTCAAATATCCAGTTACTGACCACGCCCAATACTGGTTAAATACGAGAAAAAAATATTTTTCAAACATTATAGTACCCCAATTCTGCGGTGCGCTAATTGACCGAAGCAGCAGCCCCACTCTCAGTGTTTTCCGAAGCGGAAAACTATTATACACATTCTCTTATTACCTTTGTTAACTTTGTTGAAGTAATTTCTCATTGTTCTTACCTTGATTATTGTAAAACTTCTTTAACTGTTCACCTCATCAAAGTACTTCTCTTTCATGAAAAAATTTATTCTTATGAAATTTATTCTTATGAAATGAGTTCACATGCAAGATTATTTCAAAATCTTCAAACAGATTTATAATCCTGAACAATTGATGTGTTCATACGAGGCCACTCGATTGAATGTCTACTCCGGAATATTTATTTTATGATATTTTATAACTTTCATAGATTTTCAGAAGTCTCTTTTGGAATCTCACATGGAAATGGCGATAACTCCGCCTGCAGATTCCTGGGGTGGGTTTGAGTAGCTTCAAGGGCGCTGCAGCCGGTTTCAAGCCCAGAGAAAGGAGGACAGTTGGTGGGGAAGGTTAGCTTAGCAGCCTACCCAACGTTAAATAAATTCTATGCTCAAAGTACTACTGAGTAGTACTGAGAGAGCCTCGGAAGTCGGACGGACTTTATGGAATAACGACAAACGACACGGCGAGACAGAAGAAAAACATATGTACAAGTTTTCGTGGAACTGAAATAAATTTCAAAAAAGAGACGTTAAGTCATTCCTTCAAGCGACGTTTCGAAACTTAATTGTTACTTCTTCAAAGCTCTCGAAAGCCTCAAACGTCCGTCAATTCTCCATTCAGCTTCCGGAGCTTTGAAGAAGCAACAATATAAAGTTGCGAAACCTCACTTGAAGGAATGACTTGACGTATCTTTTTTCAAATTTATTCCAGTCCCACGAAATTTTGTACATATATTCAAAAATAAGGAATACGACAGTGTTTAATTCAGTAAAAGGAAA